>NC_092114.1:7617868-7800368 GCF_045679555.1 Salvelinus alpinus
GCTACTCAGGCCCAGAAGCTAGGATATGCATAGTATTAGATTTGGATAGAAACCACTCTGAAGTTTCTAAAACTGTTTGGATAATGTCTGTGAATATAACAGAACTGATTTGGCAGGCAAAACCCAGAGCACAATCCATTCAGGGATATTTTTTTGTTGAGGTCAATCTGTTTTCCATTAGGTTTCTATGGTAAGCCCTTTTTAATAGGATTCTGCTTGCAGTTCCTATGGCATCCACTAGACGTCAACAGTCTTTAGAAATTGGTTGATGTTTTTCTTTTGAGAAATGAAGAAGTAGCCCTGTTCTTTCCATGTGTCATTCCAGGTGGACTCAGTCTTATGGTGTGCGCAACCTGGAACGCATTTCACTTTGTTTTCGTCCAGTATTGAACACAGCTTATCCCGTCTTAAACGTTATCAATTATTTACGTTTTAGGATACCTAAGGTTGGATTAGGAAAGTTGTTTGAAATGTTTGGACCAAGTTTACAGGTAACTTATTAGACACTTTGTAGTCATGTTGGGCGAGTTGGAACCGGTATATTTTCTGAATCAAACGCGCCAAATAAATTGACATTTTGGGGATATAACCTTTCTAGGGCAGGGGTTCCGCTAGCAGAACACCGAAAACATTCCCCTGAAAAAGCAGCGTGCGAAATTCAAATAGATTTTTTTGAAATATGTAACTCTCACACATTAACAAGTCCAATACAGCAAATGAAAGATAAACATCTTGTTAATCTACCCATGGTGTCCAATTTCAAAAATGATTTACAGCGAAAGCACGACATACGATTATGTTAGGTCAGAGCCAAGTCACAAAAACACACAGCCATTTTTTCAGCCAAAGATAGGAGTCACAAAAAGCAGAAATATAGATACAATTAATCACTAACCTTTGATGATCTTCATCAGATGGCACTCATAGGACAATACATGTATGTTTTGTTCGATACTGTGCATATTTATATCCCAAAATCTCAGTTTACATTGGCCCGTTACGTGCAGTAATGTTTTGATTCCAAAACATCCGGTGATTTTGCAAAAATACTCATAATAAACATCGATAAAGATGCAAGTGTTATTCACAGAATTAAATATAGACGTATCCTCTATGCAACCGCTGTGTCAGATTTCAAAAAAACTTTACGGAAAAATAATAATCTGAGAACGGCGCTCAGAACCAAAAAAGCCAAAGAAATAGCCGCCATTTTGGCGTCAACAGACGCTACAAAAAACACTATAAATATTCACTTACCCTTGATGAACTTCATCAGAAGGCACTCCCAGGAATCAGATTTCAAAAAAACTTTACGGAAAAAGCACACCATGCAATAATCTGAGCACGGCGCTCAGACACAAAAACAAGCCATACAGGTACCAGCCATGTTGTGGAGTCAACATAGCATTAAGAAATAGCATTATAAATATTCACTTACCTTTGAAGATCTTCATCAAAATGCACTCCCAGGAATCCCAGTTCCAAAATAAATGTTTGTTTTGTTCGATAAAGTCCATAATTTATGTCCAGTACCTCGTTTTTGTTTGCGCGTTTAGTACACAAATCCAAACTCAGATTAAAAGTCATATTACAGTTCGTAGAAACATGTCAAACGTATAGAATCAATCTTAAGCATGTTTTTATCATAAATCTTAAATAATGTTTCAACCGGAGAATTCCTTTGTCTGTAGAAATGCAATGGAACGCAGCTAACTCTCACGGGAGCGTGCGAGACTGAGCTCGTGGCACTCTGCCAGACCCTTGACTCAAACAGCTCTCATTCCCCCCTCCTTCACAGTAGAAGCATCAAACAAGGTTTTAAAGACTGTTGACATCTAGTGGAAGCCTTGGGAAGTACAATATGACCCCATAGACACTGTATATTCGATAGGCAATGACTTAAAAAACTACAAACCTCAGATTTCCCACTTCCTGGTTGGATTTTTTCTCAGGTTTTTGCCTGCCATATGAGTTCTGTTATACTCACAGACATCATTCAAACAGTTTTAGAAACTTCAGATTGTCTTCCATCCAGATATACTAATTATATGCATATCTTAGCTTCTGGGCATGAGAAGCAGGCAGTTTACTCTGGGCACCTTATTCATCCAAGCTACTCAATACTGCCCCCAGCCATAAGAAGTTAACACGAATTGAAGCTTTAATTTGGTGTATTGCACCTGTGAATATATGAAAGTTAACCTCTTGACGCTAGGGGTCAGATTTTTTTAAATTTTTAAATAACGTTCCCAAGGTAAACGGACTATTTCTCAGGTCCAGATCGTAGAATATGCATATAATTTACAGATTAGGATAGAAAAGATTCCAAAGTTTGCAAAACTGTCAAAATATTGTCTGTGAGTATAAGAAAACTGATTCTGCAGGTGAAAACCTGAGAAAATCTAACCCGGAAGTGATATTTTTTTTAAGAAAATCTGTGTTTCCTAGCCGGTCTTTCTTCCATTTAAAGGGGTATCAACCAGATTCCTTTTCCAATGGCTTCCTCAGGCTGTGACCAGGCTTTAGACATAGTTTCAGGCTTTTATATTGAAAAATGAGCGAGATTTTTCAAAAGTAGTCAGGTGTCCTCTGAATAGTTCCTGCAGGGGAGCTCTCCATTTTCTTTTTCTCTCTTATTGAATAGGTTACGGTCCGGTTGAAATATTATCGATTATGTTTGTTAAAAACAACCTGAGGATTGATTATAAAAAACATTTGACATGTTTCTACGACCATTACTGATACTTTTTGGAATGTTCGTCGAACGGAACAAGGCTTTGGTTTTCTGTACATAACGCGCAACCCAAATGGCGTTTTTTTGTTATAAAAGTAATATTTATCAAACTAAAATAACATTTGTTGTGTAACTGGGAGTCTCGTGAGTGCAAACATCAGAAGATTATCAAAGGTAAGCGATTAATTTTATTGCTTTTCTGACTTTCGTTACCAAGCTAACCAAGCTAATATAAGGCTAACTGTTCTAGCATTGATTGATACACTCACAAAAGCTTAGATTGCTTTCGTTGCAAAGCATACGATAGGTGGGTTAACAACAAGCTAAGCTGTGTTTTGGTATATTTCACTTGTGATTACATGATTATAAATATTTTTAGTAATATTTTTGAATCTGATACGTTTGGGAATTTTCTTCTGCCTTTCAGCACTGGAACGAGGCTGTAGTTTTCTGAACATAACGCGCAACCCAAATGGCGTTTTTTTGTTATAAAAGTAATATTTATCGAACAAAAAGAACATTTATTGTGTAACTGGGAGTCTCGTGAGTGCAAACATCCGAAGATTATCAAAGGTAAGCGATTCATTTTATTGCTTTTCTGACTTTCGTGACCATGCTAATTTGGGGCTAGCTGTTCTAGCATTGATTTATACACTCACAAAAGCTTGGATTTCTATCTCTGTAAAGCATATTTTCGAAATCTGACACGATAGGTGGATTAACAACAAGCTAAGCTGTGTTTTGGTATATATCACTTGTGATTGCATGATTATAAATATTTTTTGTAATATTTTGCGCCCTGCAATTCAGCGGTTGTTTAGGAAAATTATTCCGTAAAAGGGATCCGTACGCAGAGAAGTTAAAAACAACCTGAGGATTGATTATTAAAAACGTTTGACATGTTTCTACGAACTTTACGGATACTATTGGAATTTTCGTCAAGCCTTGATGACCTGCCTAAGGCTGTGGAATACTGAACATAACGCGCCAAACAAATGGAGGTTTTGTGATATAAAAATAATCTTTATCGAACAAAAGGAACATTTATTGTGTAACTGGGAGTCTCGTGAGTGCAAACATCTGAAGATCATCAAAGGTAAGCGATACATTTTATTGCTTTTCTGACTTTCAGGACCAATCTACATTGCTGCTAGGTGTTCTTAATGTTTTGTCTAGTGATCAATAAACTCACACAAACGCTTGGATTGCTTTCGCTGTAAATCATATTTACAAAATCTGACACCACATGTGGATTAACAACAAGCTAATCTATGTTTTGCTATATTGCACTTGTGATTTCATCAATATAAATATTTTTAGCAATTATTTTTGAATTTGGCGCTCTGCAATTCAGCGGTTGTTGATGAAAATGATCCTGCTAAAGGGATCCATGCGTCAAGAACCAAACTCTTCATTCCTTTTGAGATCCACACTAGGGCCTGGACGTTATCACATAGAGGCTGTAGACACAGTGTGTGTGTGTGTGTGTCTGCTTGCTTACTGGCATTCAGCTGTGTACACAACTGTTATTACCTGGATAAGGGGAACATCAAAGTAAGAAGGAGGCCTCTTCCTTGGCCGAGGCACCGGATACACTGGGCCGTGGAGGCGCACTGGAGGTATCGAGAGCAGAGCTGGCACCACCCGTTCTGGCTGGATGCCCACTTCCACCCGGCAAATGTGGGACGCTGGCACCGAGCACAACGGCCTGTGAATGCTCGGCCGAGACATAGTTCGCATCACCCCATAGCACGGGGCCTGACCAGTCACATGCTCGCCACGGTAAGCACGGGGAGTTGGCTCAGATCTCCAACCTGACTCAGCCTTACGCTCCGTGTGCCCCCCCCACATTTTTGGGGCTGCCTCTCGGGCTTCCTTGCCAGCCGTGTTCCCTCATAATGCTGGTTCCCTTTTCCTGCTGGCTCCGCTCTCCTGGCTGCCTCCACCTGTTCCCATGGGAGGCAATCCCTTTCAGCCAGGATCTCCTCCCATGTGTATGATCCCTTGCTGTCCAGGATGTCCTCCCGTGTCCAGACAACGATAAACAGGTGCCTTTGATTGGGAACCAATTCAGGCCACCATAGACCTACAATAACCTAGACTTACAAAAACCCCATAGATCTACAAAAAACCCTAGACAACATAAAACACGCATACCCACCCACGTCACACCCTGACCTGACCAAAATAATACAGAAAACATATACAGTGGGGAGAACAAGTATTTGATACACTGCCGATTTTGCCGATTTTCCTACTTACGAAGCATGTAGAGGTCTGTAATTTTTATCATAGGTACACTTCAACTGTGAGAGACGGAATCTAAAACAAAAATCCCGAAAATCACATTGTATGATTTTTAAGTAATTAATTCGCATTTTATTGCATGACATAAGTATTTGATACATCAGAAAAGCATAACTTAATATTTGGTACAGAATCCTTTGTTTGCAATTACAGAGATCATACGTTTCCTGTAGTTCTTGACCAGGTTTGCACACACTGCAGCAGGGATTTTGGCCCACTCCTCCATACAGACCTTCTCCAGATCCTTCAGGTTTCGGGGCTGTCGCTGGGCAATACGGACTTTCAGCTCCCTCCAAAGATTTTCTATTGGGTTCAGGTCTGGAGACTGGCTAGGCCACTCCAGGACCTTGAGATACTTCTTACGGAGCCACTCCTTAGTTGCCCTGGCTGTGTGTTTCGGGTCGTTGTCATGCTGGAAGACCCAGCCACGACCCATCATCAATGCTCTTACTGAGGGAAGGAGGTTGTTGGCTAAGATCTCGCAATACATGGCCCCATCCACCCTCCCCTCAATACGGTGCAGTCGTCCTGTCCCCTTTGCAGAAAAGCATCCCCAAAGAATGATGTTTCCACCTCCATGCTTCACGGTTGGGATGGTGTTCTTGGGGTTGTACTCATCCTTCTTCTTCCTCCAAACACGGCGAGTGGAGTTTAGACCAAAAAGCTCTATTTTTGAATCATCAGACCACATGACCTTCTCCCATTCCTCTTCTGGATCATCCAGATGGTCATTGGCAAACTTCAGACGGGCCTGGACATGCGCCTGCTTGAGCAGGGGGACCTTGTGTGCGCTGCAGGATTTTAATCCATGACGGCGTAGTGTGTTACTAATGGTTTTCTTTGAGACTGTGGTCCCAGCTCTCTTCAGGTCATTGACCAGGTCCTGCCGTGTAGTTCTGGGCTGATCCCTCACCTTCCTCATGATCATTGATGCCCCACGAGGTGAGATCTTGCATGGAGCCCCAGACCGAGGGTGATTGACCATCATCTTGAACTTCTTCTATTTTCTTCTATTTTCTAATAATTGCGCCAACAGTTGTTGCCTTCTCACCAAGCTGCTTGCCTATTGTCCTGTAGCCCATACAGCCTTGTGCAGGTCTACAATTTTATCCCTGATGTCCTTACACAGCTCTCTGGTCTTGGCCATTGTGGAGAGGTTGGAGTCTGTTTGATTGAGTGTGTGGACAGGTGTCTTTTATACAGGTAACGAGTTCAAACAGGTGCAGTTAATACAGGTAATGAGTGGAGAACAGGAGGGCTTCTTAAAGAAAAACTAACAGGTCTGTGAGAGCCGGAATTCTTACTGGTTGGTAGGTGATCAAATACTTATGTCATGCAATAAAATGCAAATGAATTACTTAAAAATCATACAATGTGATTTTCTGGATTTTTGTTTTAGATTCCGTCTCTCACAGTTGAAGTGTACCTATGATAAAAATTACAGACCTCTACATGCTTTGTAAGTAGGAAAACCTGCAAAATCGTCAGTGTATCAAATACTTGTTCTCCCCACTGTATATAACTAAGGTCAGGTTGTGACACCATGACAGAGAGACATAGTGGAGTGGTAACGAGCGTGCAAGCAGTTGCTCCCAACGCCTCTTGGGTACACTGCAGCATCCACCGAGCGGCTCTTGCTGCCAAGGGAATGCCTGACAGTTTAAAAGACGTTTTGGACACTACAGTGAAAATGGTTAACTTTGTTAACCACGTCTCAGTGATGACCAACACATCTGGATTGGAGCTGTGAACCCACACTTTCAATTGATTCATTTTAGATAATAAGCTTCTAGAGATAACTTTCAGACAACCAAGGCTTTCACAAGAGCAGAAATCAGAACACAAGTCAGGATTGGGGCTAGCAACAGTAGATGGGCCAGGGTGTACATGCACATTTCCAGATATCATCAGCAGTAATACAATCAGGGCACGGCATAGGACAGGTATTGACGATTTTTTATGACATTTGAATGTGCATCAGATGGTAACAATATCATATTGTACAGCAATTTCATCAGGTAACATGAATACAAAGCCGGTGAGAGGTGGTTAGAATAGGATGGGAGGCCAAGAGTCTGTGTAACCAATAGAGAGCCAGAGCCGCGAGTGTGGGAACAAACATTGTCTTTTCATAGTCAACAAAGCGCAAAGGAGTCATGGGGAAAATAGAATAAAGCACAAGTTAAAATATATATCGACTTGGGGCTAGCCATTTTAATTTCAAAGAGTCACTTGCCCCAACAAGAGAACTTGACAGAGTAGCTCTCTATGAGTCCAGTAGGCTATACAAGTCTAAGATAAATAAATTAATAGTAGGCCTATAATAGTTCATTAAAACCTCTTGCCACTATAGGGGGTGCTGTTTCAACTTGGACATTTATCGTTCCCAAATTAAACTGCCTCGTACTCAATTCTTGCTCGTACAATATGCATATTATTATTACTATTGGATAGAAAACAATCTCTAGTTTCTAAAACCGTTTGAATTATGTCTGTGGTGAAACAGAACTCTTTCTGCAGCGAAATTCATGACAGGAACTGCGAAGGTCTGAAAACGAGGCTCTGTTCTCAGATCAGTTTAAAGCTCTGTATGTATCCTATGGGTCGACATGAACTGCACGCGCCTTCCCCTGGATGTCAGTAACCAATGAGAATTGGAATGGAGTTTCTACGTAGATCTCAGACCTTATAAAGCCGCAAGGAACGGAGGGATCTCTCTTTTTGACGTTCGTCATGACGCAAAGCAAGACCTCAGGATGGCATTTTGAAACGCTCAGTTATCGGCCTTAGATATATCCGTCTGTAATTTAATTCGATATAGGTGTTAGAAACATCATAACGAAGTTATTTTAAACCGAGTTATATCAGTTTATGCGAGTATATTGCAATTTTCGGAATTTCCTTAGTATTGCGTTTTGAACATTTGGGCACGTCTTCACCACATGGCTAATGTTTGCTGCTAATTCCTAAGTTGAAGACGGCAATCTACAACCGAGCAACGATGATTCTGGACAAAGGACCACTTGCCCAAGATTCTGATGGAAGCTCGTCCAAAAGTAAGAGCTATTTATGATGTTATTCCGTATTTATGTGGAAAAATGTAAAAGGATTTGTCCACCATTATTGCGGCACTGGTCTGGCTGTAACACACACTGTATGTCTAGTAACGTTAATTTTAAAAATCTAACACAGCGGTTGCATTAATAACTAATGCATCTTTCAATTGCTGTCCAACCTGTATTTTTTAGTCAAGTTTACGATTATTTATCGATTAGATTAGGTGCCTCTCCAAGATGGCGCCGGCCAGAATGCATGAAATGCTGCTACTGTTCACATTGTATAACCACGATTTGTGCCGCTAAATATGCACATTTTCGAACAAAACCTATATGCATTGTGTAATATGATGTTACAGGACTGTCATCTGATGAAGTTTATCAAGGTTAGTCCAATTATATATCTTTTGCTGGATTGTTACGATCGCTAACATTTGCTGCTCGTAAATGCGGTTGTGTTTCTGGCTATTGTGGTAAACTAATATAATGCTATATTGTGTTTTCGCTGTAAAACACTTAAAAAATTGGACATATTGGCTGGATTCACAAGATGTTGGGCTTTCATTTGCTGTACGCTGTGTATTTTTCAGAAATGATTTATGATGAGTAATTAGGTATTTGACGTTGGTCTCTGTAATTATTCTGGCTGCATCGACGCTATTTCAGATTGCAGCTGCAATGTAGAACTATGATTTATACCTGAAATATGCACATTTTTCTAACAAAACATATGCTATACAATAAATATGTTATCAGACTGTCATTTGATGAAGTTGTTTCTTGATAGTGGCTATTTATACAGTGGGGAGAACAAGTATTTGATACACTGCCGATTTTGCAGGTTTTCCTACTTACAAAGCATGTAGAGGTCTGTAATTTTTATCATAGGTACACTTCAACTGTGAGAGACGGAATCTAAAACAAAAATCCAGAAAATCACATTGTATGATTTTTAAATAATTAATTTGCATTGTATTGCATGACATAAGTATTTGATCACCTACCAACCAGTAAGAATTCCGGCTCTCACAGACCTGTTAGTTTTTCTTTAAGAAGCCCTCCTGTTCTCCACTCATTACCTGTATTAACTGCACCTGTTTGAACTCGTTACCTGTATAAAAGACACCTGTCCACACACAATCAAACAGATTCCAACCTCTCCACAATGGCCAAGACCAGAGAGCTGTGTAAGGACATCAGGGATAAAATTGTAGACCTGCACAAGGCTGGGATGGGCTACAGGACAATAGGCAAGCAGCTTGGTGAGAAGGAAACAACTGTTGGCGCAATTATTAGAAAATGGAAGAAGTTCAAGATGACGGTCAATCACCCTCGGTCTGGGGCTCCATGCAAGATCTCACCTCGTGGGGCATCAATGATCATGAGGAAGGTGAGGGATCAGCCCAGAACTACACGGCAGGACCTGGTCAATGACCTGAAGAGAGCTGGGACCACAGTCTCAAAGAAAACCATTAGTAACACACTACGCCGTCATGGATTAAAATCCTGCAGCGCACGCAAGGTCCCCCTGCTTAAGCCAGTGCATGTCCAGGCCTGTCTGAAGTTTGCCAATGACCATCTGGATGATCCAGAGGAGGAATGGGAGAAGGTCATGTGGTCTGATGAGACAAAAATAGAGCTTTTTGGTCTAACTCCACTCGCCGTGTTTGGAGGAAGAAGAAGTATGAGTACAACCCCAAGAACACCATCCCAACCGTGAAGCATGGAGGTGGAAACATCATTCTTTGGGGATGCTTTTCTGCAAAGGGGACAGGACGACTGCACCGTATTGAGGGGAGGATGGATGGGGCCATGTATCGCGAGATCTTGGCCAACAACCTCCTTCCCTCAGTAAGAGCATTGAAGATGGGTCGTGGCTGGGTCTTCCAGCATGACAACGACACGAAGCACACAGCCATGGCAACTAAGGAGTGGCTCCGTAAGAAGCATCTCAAGGTCCTGGAGTGGCCTAGCCAGTCTCCAGACCTGAACCCAATAGAAAATCTTTGGAGGGAGCTGAAAGTCCGTATTGCCCAGCGACAGCCCCGAAACCTGAAGGATCTGGAGAAGATCTGTAGGGAGGAGTGGGCCAAAATCCCTGCTGCAGTGTGTGCAAACCTAGTCAAGAACTACAGGAAACGTATGATCTCTGTAATTGCAAACAAAGGTTTCTGTACCAAATATTAAGTTCTGCTTTTCTGATGTATCAAATACTTATGTCAAGCAATAAAATGCAAATTAATTACTTAAAAATCATACAATGTGATTTTCTGGATTTTTGTTTTAGATTCCGTCTCTCATAGTTGAAGTGTACCTATGATAATAATTACAGACCTCTACATGCTTTGTAAGTAGGAAAACCTGCAAAATCGGCAGTGTATCAAATACTTGTTCTCCCCACTGTATCTTTATTTGGTCGAATTTGTGATAGCTACTGATGGAGTAAAAAAGTGGTGGAGTAAAAAAAGTGGTGTCTTTTGCTAACGTGGTTAGCTAATAGATTTACATATTGTGTCTTCCCTGTAAAACATTTAAAAAATCAGAGATGATGGCTGGATTCACAAGATGTGTATCTTTCATCTGGTGTCTTGGACTTGTGATTTAATGATATTTAGATGCTAGTATTTACTTGTGACGCTATGCTAGGCTATGCTAGTCAGCTTTTTTACTGATGGGGGTGCTCCCGGATCCGGGTTTGGGAGGAATTAGAGGTTAAAGCGTTTGAGTAAGCTGACATAATAAGCTTTACAAGTTAATTAGCCTACATAAAATCTCGATCGGTCCAAAGTCTGCGGTGTCCGTGTGTATGTGCGTGTGCTGGAGGCCTGCGAAAGCTCAGAAGAGAGGGGGGAACGGGTCGGAAGTACTTGTACCAGACAGGGCAGACGGGGAACAGATCGCCAGGTGAAATCCAAGCAGCAGTGCAGCAGGCAACGGGAGTAGGTGTCACACCCACTTGGGAGAAGTTTTTTTCAGGAGGCAGAGTAAGAGAGAAGGCGTTCAACCTAACCCGACAGGTGTGTGGTAGAGCAGATAAAACAACGTCCGAAGCGAAAGCTTGTTGAAAAACTGTGGTAAAGTTGGCTTGTTTCGATTTTCGCCAGACATTCAGACCATCAAATATCAATAACTCGAGAACGATTTCCTGAGATGTGGACATTCTTCAGCGATATCTGTTTTGTTGTATTGGATGAGTCTCAATCCACCGCATCTTCAGATGTCTTACTGAAAGTTGTTTGTCAGACCAGGAGACGTCCCGAAAATTGGTCTTCTCACAAAAACGTATGTAGCGTCGGAACGGTTTGGCCTAGTAACTATCATACCACTCTATGGAAAAGGAAAACTCTAACACGTTGGTGTCCGTTTTGCTCTACGACCACCACAAGTCACAAGGGACAGTTGATGTGCCACATTTTGTTTGTAGCGTCTGAAACGTTTGGCAATAAACTAATATAACCCCACTGTGGAAAAGGGAGATTCTCATGGTGTTCTCCCCCACGGGGATCCACTGAACGTAACTGGTACCGGTAAAACAAGTATGAATGGAGTTTTGTGCCTATCCAAAAAAGGGGTTAAATACTGCATGTGTAAAGAAAAATATATATACTGTATGATCATTTATATCAAATATGTTTTTTATACATAAAGGGGTCCTAAAACTCAAACTAAAATAGCTAAATGATCTATAGTATGACCATCATAGAACAATTCCAGATGTCAACCCCAACCCCCCCATCCCATTGGCTTAGACTCTTAAGAATGCATCTCCATGCTGATCCCTGTGAAATGGTGAAGCTGGAGCCTTTAACATGCCTCTGGGTTTGTTAACATGCTGACTGACATCAGCTGTTTATCTAGTTTATGTAGACCATGGAATGTGTTAGGATTATGTTGACGACTGTTTGCAGATGATATACATGAATTACAAATTGCTGACACAAAGGGTTTGTGTGTGTGTGTGTGTGTGTGTGTGTGTGTGTGTGTGTGTGTGTGCCTGTGTGTGTGTGTGTGTGTTTTTTGTGTGTGTGTGTGTGTGTGTGTGTGTGTGTGTGTGTGTGTGTGTGTGTGTGTGTGTGTGTGTGTGTGTGTGTGTGTGTGTGTGTGTGTGTGTGTGTGTGTGTGTGTGTGTGTGTGTGTGTGTGTGTGTGTGTGTGTGTGTGTGTGTGTGTGTGCCTGTGTGTGTGCGCGTGTGTGTGTGTTACTGCTATCTGTCATGTTGACGAGAGTATCGAGTATCGAGTATGATGGACGTAAATCGCTGGGGCAGACAGAAAGGCCATCAAAGTCACACAGTGCATCGGAGAGAAACAATGTAACTCAAACCTCCAAACAACAACAAGTAAGTAATAGCATCAGACAGGCCAGACCTCACAGCGCTGTTTAATTAATCCCTCCAAATCAAATTGACGGTAATTTCACCAGCATGGCAATTGGGATTTGGGCCCTACAGTGAGGCAGCAATATAACCAGAGAGGGAGTAGAGAGAGGATCAGTGTTTCACAACAATCAATCAGGTCTGTCCATATGATCACAGCCTGTCAGAAAGCAGAGAGAGATGGTGGATAGAGAGGGAATGGAGGAGTGGGGAAGGGGGAGAGAGAGAGAGAGAGAGAAAGACAGAAAGGGAGCGACAGAGAGAGGGATAGAGAGAGAGAGAGAGTACTTGTAACTTGTACTGACAGAAAAATATGTGTTCCTTTGCGCAATATATACCCCCCCCCCCCCTCTCAGAATCCCCATATTACTCAGAGGAGATCTTCCCCACCCTTGAGGAAGAGACGTGCCATTTTCAGGACCAGAACATCCAATCAATCAGAATAAACCAAATTACAACACAGTCAAAACAAAACTACATTGCTTATTGGGAAACACAAGCACAAACACAAAGCAAAATGCAGTGCTATCTGGCCCTAAATCGACAGTACGCCGTGGTTAAATATTTGACCATGGTTACTGATTAAAACCTTAGAAAAACCTTGACAAAGTACAGGCTCAGTGAGCACAGCCTTGCCATTGAGAATGGTAGATACAGGAAAACATGGCTCCCTGTAGAGGAAAGGCTGTGCAACCACTGCACAACAGCAGAACCTGAGACGGAGCTGCATTTCCTGACAAAATGTCAAAAACATAAAACAATTAGAGAGTGTCATTTTCCCAAATTGGAAACCCTTATTCAAGGTTTAAAATACCTCTCTGATGAGGATAGGCTACCTGTCCTGTTGGGGGAGGACGCAGAGAGCTGTGGGTTGGCAGCGCACTACATTGCTGCCTGCCATAAGTTGAGGAACAGTGTCTGACAGACCAATCAACCTGCACATGTACTCTACTGTATGCTTATTGTTATTGTTCAATGTATGGTTATTTTCACCTTGGTTATTGTTGTTACTGTTGTTCCATTGACATTTTTGATTTTGATTTTGATTTATATTGTAAATATCCAAAATAAGCTTTGGCAATATGTACATTGTTACGTCATGCCAATAAAGCAAATTGATTTGAATTGAATTGAATTGAGAAAAGAGAGAGAGAGAGTTCTGTTCAACATGTTCTGCTCTTCATAAAAACGGAAAAGTACTGCATAAATAAGTTCAACCAAAGTCATTGTTTTACAGAAAAATATAATACTTTCATGTCCAAAGCAACAGTGTACATGTATAGGCCTTTATCACACTAGACCCACAGAAGGGTATCTCATCATATACAGGTGTATGTTCCTATCCATCATATACAGGTGTATGTTCCTATCCATCCTATACAGGTGTATGTTCCTATGCATCCTATACAGGTGTATGTTGTTATGCATCATATACAGGTGTATGTTCCTATCTATCATATACAGGTGCATGTTCCTATCCATCATATACAGGTGTATGTTCTTATCTATCATATACAGGTGTATGTTCCTGTCCATCATATACAGGTGTATGTTCCTATCCATCCTATACAGGTGTATGTTGTTATGCATCATATACAGGTGTATGTTCCTATGCATCATATACAGGTGTATGTTCTTATCTATCATATACAGGTGTATGTTCTTATCCATCATATACAGGTGTATGTTCCTATCTATCATATACAGGTGTATGTTCCTATCTATCATATACAGGTGTATGTTCCTATCTATCATATACAGGTGTATGTTCCTATCTATCATATACAGGTGTATTTTCTAATCCATCATAGTCAGGTGTATGTTCCTCTACATGGTATTCAGGTGTATGTTCCTATCTATTATATACAGGTGTATGTTCCTATCCATCATATACAGGTGTATGTTCCTCTACATCATATACAGGTGTATGTTCCTCTACATGGTATACAGGTGTATGTTCCTATCTATCATATACAGGTGTATGTTCCTATCTATCATATACAGGTGTATGTTCCTATCTATCATATACAGGTGTATGTTCCTATCCATCAAATACAGGTGTATGTTCCTATCTATCATATACAGGTGTATGTTCCTATCCAACATATACAGGTGTATGTTCCTCTACATGGTATACAGGTGTATGTTCCTATCCATCATATACAGGTGTATGTTCCTATCTATCATATACAGGTGTATGTTCCTATCTATTATATACAGGTGTATGTTCCTATCTATCATATACAGGTGTATGTTCCTATCTATCATATACAGGTGTATGTTCCTATCCAACATATACAGGTGTATGTTCCTCTACATGGTATACAGGTGTATGTTCCTATCCATCATATACAGGTGTATGTTCCTATCTATCATATACAGGTGTATGTTCCTATCCATCATATACAGGTGTATGTTCCTATCTATCATATACAGGTGTATGTTCCTATCTATTATATACAGGTGTATGTTCCTATCTATCATATACAGGTGTATGTTCCTATCTATTATATACAGGTGTATGTTCCTATCTATCATATACAGGTGTATGTTCCTATCTATCATATACAGGTGTATGTTCCTATCCATCATATACAGGTGTATGTTCCTCTACATGGTATACAGGTGTATGTTCCTATCCATCATATACAGGTGTATGTTCCTCTACATGGTATACAGGTGTATGTTCCTATCCATCATATACAGGTGTATGTTCCTGTCCATCATATACAGGTGTATGTTCCTATCTATCATATACAGGTGTATGTTCCTATCCATCATATACAGGTGTATGTTCCTATCCATTATATACAGGTGTATGTTCTGTCATGACGTTGCCTGCGTGGGTATAGCAAACCCCATCCCCCTCTCCCTGCCTCCCCCTTTGCTCCTTCAACCCATGCTGTGATCACAGAGAGACGTTGTAAATTCCTGAGGATCTCCTCATGGCTAAACAGTATTAAGAGAGAGAGTAAACTTTCAGGACAAAGGAATTCTCTTCCACCTCACAGAACTTGAGGTACGAACAGATTTCATGTTCCGGAAAAAGTATTAAAGGCCGGTGGGGAGTCCAGCTATTAACATGTCCATTGGTCACCATGTGAGAAACTCAGGAGAGACTGTGGGACCACATTACCATACCGCTGTTTATATAATAACCTCAGATACGAGGTTAACATCTGTTTGTTGTATAAAATGAATGAGTGAGTATGATACTGTTTGTATAATTGTGTAGTATGATTTTGAACTGTTTAATGAAGGAAAATACAATTGTATTTGTATTTGAACTATTTGGTTGTATTTGAACTAAATCCAAGGACCGCCCCTGAGCCAGTTGGGTCAGAGACCATGGGACCACCCCTCTCTGCTATCTGAATAAAAGCCAACTCTTTAGGAAATTACCATTAGGCCATGTTTCTCTCAATCACGAGAGGACAAAGGTTTGAGAACAGACTGCTGAATCTTTTAACCATCCCACGTGGTTAAACTCTTAAGACGAATGAGAACAAGTCTTTGATATTGACTTCTAGTCTGCAGCTAGGAATTCGGTATCATTGAACGCGAAGAAAGACAACCGCCGAAACAATCATTCTTTAACGAATGTCCATCTGAACAATACACAACCGAGACAGAACTTCACTCCAACCAAAACGAACTTCTCTCCAACGACACACACACTGGACGTAACTATATATATATTGATTGCAATTGTTCCCGAATGAGTGAGCGTTCATTTGTAAGGATTAGCATGTCAATTGTTATAATTATGGACTCTGTAGTGAATTCTTAGTCGAACGCAACTTTCCCTTTGTCTAACAGCCGCCATGCCGGTTTAGCCCACTAGGGCATATTCCTTCCACCATTTCATGTAACTATTTTAAGTTTGTTTGTTTATGCATTTCTGTGAATTAATTAGTTAGTAATAAATAAATGATTTAAGACAATTGATGTATGGATGACTCATAGTGAAGACTGGGTTCGTGCAGATCAGCGATTTACGACGTTTGGAATGAGACTGACGAAAGGTAGAATAAATACAAATTGAATTAGAAGACCATTGATCAGATAGGAAAATATCGGAAAGGTTATATTGGGAAATAATAACCTTGTAATCTAATAACTTTCCCTGGTGCCCTCGAATTCATAGTTAATTAGTTACGCTATTACTCAAGTGGTCGCGTAATCCCTAATTATAGGAATCTATGATAAAAACTAGTAAGTCTTCAATTTAACGATAGCAAAGACACGACAGTTCCTATCTATCATATACAGGTGTATGTTCCTATCCATCATATACAGGTGTATGTTCCTCTACATCATATACAGGTGTATGTTCCTATCTATCATATACAGGTGTATGTTCCTATCTATCATATACAGGTGTATGTTCCTATCCATCATATACAGGTGTATGTTCCTCTACATCATATACAGGTGTATGTTCCTATCTATCATATACAGGTGTATGTTCCTATCTATCATATACAGGTGTATGTTCCTATCTATCATATACAGGTGTATGTTCCTCTACATGGTATGCAGGTGTATGTTCCTATCTATCATATACAGGTGTATGTTCCTATCTATCATATACAGGTGTATGTTCCTATCCATCATATACAGGTGTATGTTCCTATCTATCATATACAGGTGTATGTTCCTATCCATCATATACAGGTGTATGTTCCTATATATAATTTACAGGTGTATGTTCCTGTCCATCATATACAGGTGTATGTTCCTATCCATCATATACAGGTGTATGTTCCTATCTATCATTTACAGGTGTATGTTCCTGTCCATCATATACAGGTGTATGTTCCTGTCCATCATATACAGGTGTATGTTCCTATCCATCATATACAGGTGTATGTTCCTATCTATCATATACAGGTGTATGTTCCTATCCATCATATACAGGTGTATGTTCCTATCTATCATATACAGGTGTATGTTCCTATCCATCATATACAGGTGTATGTTCCTATCCATCATTTACAGGTGTATGTTCCTATCTATTATATACAGGTGTATGTTCCTGTCTATCATATACAGGTGTATGTTCCTATCTATTATATACAGGTGTATGTTCCTATCTATCATATACAGGTGTATGTTCCTATCTATCATTTACAGGTGTATGTTCCTATCTATCATTTACAGGTGTATGTTCCTATCTATTATATACAGGTGTATGTTCCTATCTATCATTTACAGGTGTATGTTCCTATCTATCATTTACAGTTGTATGTTCCTATCTATCATTTACAGGTGTATGTTCCTATCTATCATATACAGGTGTATGTTCCTATCTATCATTTACAGGTGTATGTTCCTATCTATTATATACAGGTGTATGTTCCTATCTATCATTTACAGGTGTATGTTCCTATCTATTATATACAGGTGTATGTTCCTATCTATTATATACAGGTGTATGTTCCTATCTATTATATACAGGTGTATGTTCCTATCCATCATATACAGGTGTATGTTCCTATCTATCATATACAGGTGTATGTTCCTCTACATGGTATACAGGTGTATGTTCCTATCTATCATTTACAGGTGTATGTTCCTATCTATCATTTACAGGTGTATGTTCCTATCTATCATTTACAGGTGTATGTTCCTATCTACCATACACAGGTGTATGTTCCTATCTATCATTATACAGGTGTATGTTCCTATCTATCATATACAGGTGTATGTTCCTATCTATCATTTACAGGTGTATGTTCCTATCTATTATATACAGGTGTATGTTCCTATCTATCATTTACAGGTGTATGTTCCTATCTATTATATATAGGTGTATGTTCCTATCTATCATTTACAGGTGTATGTTCCTATCTATCATATACAGGTGTATGTTCCTATCTATCATATACAGGTGTATATTCCTATCTATCATTTACAGGTGTATGTTCCTATCTATTATATACAGGTGTATGTTCCTATCTATTATATACAGGTGTATGTTCCTATCTATTATATACAGGTGTATGTTCCTATCTATCATTTACAGGTGTATGTTCCTATCTATCATTTACAGGTGTATGTTCCTATCTATTATATACCGGTGTATGTTCCTATCCATCATATACAGGTGTATGTTCCTATCTATTATTTACAGGTGTATGTTCCTATCTATCATATACAGGTGTATGTTCCTATCTATTATATACAGGTGTATGTTCCTATCTATCATATACAGGTGTATGTTCCTCTACATGGTATACAGGTGTATGTTCCTATCTATCATATACAGGTGTATGTTCCTGTCCATCATATACAGGTGTATGTTCCTGTCCATCATATACAGGTGTATGTTCCTATCTATCATATACAGGTGTATGTTCCTGTCCATCATATACAGGTGTATGTTCCTATCCATCATATACAGGTGTATGTTCCTATCTATCATATACAGGTGATTGTTCCTATCTATCATATACAGGTGTATGTTCCTGTCCATCACATACAGGTGTATGTTCCTATCCATCATATACAGGTGTATGTTCCTATCTATCATACACAGGTGTATGTTCCTATCCATCATATACAGATGTATGTTCCTATCTATCATATACAGGTGTATGTTCCTATCTATCATATTCAGGTGTATGTTCCTATCCATCATATACAGGTGTATGTTCCTATCTATCATATACAGGTGTATGTTCCTCTACATGGTATACAGGTGTATGTTCCTATCTATCATATACAGGTGTATGTTCCTCTACATGGTATACAGGTGTATGTTCCTATCTATCATATACAGGTGTATGTTCCTGTCCATCATATACAGGTGTGTGTTCCTATCTATCATTTACAGGTGTATGTTCCTATCTATCATATACAGGTGTATGTTCCTCTACATGGTATACAGGTGTATGTTCCTATCCATCATATACAGGTGTATGTTCCTATCCATCATATACAGGTGTATGTTCCTCTACATGGTATACAGGTGTATGTTCCTATCTATCATATACAGGTGTATGTTCCAATCTATCATATACAGGTGTATGTTCCTATCTATTATATATAGGTGTATGTTCCTATCTATCATTTACAGGTGTATGTTCCTATCTATCATATACAGGTGTATGTTCCTGTCCATCATATACAGGTGTGTGTTCCTATCTATCATATACAGGTGTATGTTCCTGTCCATCATATACAGGTGTATGTTCCTATCCATCATATACAGGTGTATGTTCCTATCTATCATATACAGGTGTATGTTCCTATCTATCATATACAGGTGTATGCTCCTATCCATCATATACAGGTGTATGTTCCTATCTATCATATACAGGTGTATGTTCCTATCCATCATATACAGGTGTATGTTCCTATCTATCATATACAGGTGTATGTTCCTATCCATCATATACAGGTGTATGTTCCTATATATAATTTACAGGTGTATGTTCCTGTCCATCATATACAGGTGTATGTTCCTATCCATCATATACAGGTGTATGTTCCTATCTATCATTTACAGGTGTATGTTCCTGTCCATCATATACAGGTGTATGTTCCTGTCCATCATATACAGGTGTATGTTCCTATCCATCATATACAGGTGTATGTTCCTATCTATCATATACAGGTGTATGTTCCTATCCATCATATACAGGTGTATGTTCCTATCTATCATATACAGGTGTATGTTCCTATCCATCATATACAGGTGTATGTTCCTATCCATCATTTACAGGTGTATGTTCCTATCTATTATATACAGGTGTATGTTCCTGTCTATCATATACAGGTGTATGTTCCTATCTATTATATACAGGTGTATGTTCCTATCTATCATATACAGGTGTATGTTCCTATCTATCATTTACAGGTGTATGTTCCTATCTATCATTTACAGGTGTATGTTCCTATCTATTATATACAGGTGTATGTTCCTATCTATCATTTACAGGTGTATGTTCCTATCTATCATTTACAGGTGTATGTTCCTATCTATCATTTACAGGTGTATGTTCCTATCTATCATATACAGGTGTATGTTCCTATCTATCATTTACAGGTGTATGTTCCTATCTATTATATACAGGTGTATGTTCCTATCTATCATTTACAGGTGTATGTTCCTATCTATTATATACAGGTGTATGTTCCTATCTATTATATACAGGTGTATGTTCCTATCTATTATATACAGGTGTATGTTCCTATCCATCATATACAGGTGTATGTTCCTATCTATCATATACAGGTGTATGTTCCTCTACATGGTATACAGGTGTATGTTCCTATCTATCATATACAGGTGTATGTTCCTATCTATCATTTACAGGTGTATGTTCCTATCTATCATTTACAGGTGTATGTTCCTATCTATTATATACAGGTGTATGTTCCTATCTATCATATACAGGTGTATGTTCCTATCTATCATTTACAGGTGTATGTTCCTATCTATCATTTACAGGTGTATGTTCCTATCTACCATACACAGGTGTATGTTCCTATCTATCATATACAGGTGTATGTTCCTGTCCATCATATACAGGTGTATGTTCCTATCTATCATATACAGGTGTATGTTCCTGTCCATCATATACAGGTGTATGTTCCTATCCATCATATACAGGTGTATGTTCCTATCTATCATATACAGGTGTATGTTCCTATCTATCATATACAGGTGTATGTTCCTGTCCATCACATACAGGTGTATGTTCCTATCCATCATATACAGGTGTATGTTCCTATCTATCATATACAGGTGTATGTTCCTATCCATCATATACAGATGTATGTTCCTATCTATCATATACAGGTGTATGTTCCTATCTATCATATTCAGGTGTATGTTCCTATCCATCATATACAGGTGTATGTTCCTATCTATCATATACAGGTGTATGTTCCTCTACATGGTATACAGGTGTATGTTCCTATCTATCATATACAGGTGTATGTTCCTCTACATGGTATACAGGTGTATGTTCCTATCTATCATATACAGGTGTATGTTCCTGTCCATCATATACAGGTGTGTGTTCCTATCTATCATTTACAGGTGTATGTTCCTATCTATCATATACAGGTGTATGTTCCTCTACATGGTATACAGGTGTATGTTCCTATCCATCATATACAGGTGTATGTTCCTATCCATCATATACAGGTGTATGTTCCTCTACATGGTATACAGGTGTATGTTCCTATCTATCATATACAGGTGTATGTTCCAATCTATCATATACAGGTGTATGTTCCTATCTATTATATATAGGTGTATGTTCCTATCTATCATTTACAGGTGTATGTTCCTATCTATCATATACAGGTGTATGTTCCTGTCCATCATATACAGGTGTGTGTTCCTATCTATCATATACAGGTGTATGTTCCTGTCCATCATATACAGGTGTATGTTCCTATCCATCATATACAGGTGTATGTTCCTATCTATCATATACAGGTGTATGTTCCTATCTATCATATACAGGTGTATGCTCCTATCCATCATATACAGGTGTATGTTCCTATCTATCATATACAGGTGTATGTTCCTATCCATCATATACAGGTGTATGTTCCTATCTATCATATACAGGTGTATGTTCCTATCCATCATATACAGGTGTATGTTCCTATATATAATTTACAGGTGTATGTTCCTGTCCATCATATACAGGTGTATGTTCCTATCCATCATATACAGGTGTATGTTCCTATCTATCATTTACAGGTGTATGTTCCTGTCCATCATATACAGGTGTATGTTCCTGTCCATCATATACAGGTGTATGTTCCTATCCATCATATACAGGTGTATGTTCCTATCTATCATATACAGGTGTATGTTCCTATCCATCATATACAGGTGTATGTTCCTATCTATCATATACAGGTGTATGTTCCTATCCATCATATACAGGTGTATGTTCCTATCCATCATTTACAGGTGTATGTTCCTATCTATTATATACAGGTGTATGTTCCTGTCTATCATATACAGGTGTATGTTCCTATCTATTATATACAGGTGTATGTTCCTATCTATCATATACAGGTGTATGTTCCTATCTATCATTTACAGGTGTATGTTCCTATCTATCATTTACAGGTGTATGTTCCTATCTATTATATACAGGTGTATGTTCCTATCTATCATTTACAGGTGTATGTTCCTATCTATCATTTACAGTTGTATGTTCCTATCTATCATTTACAGGTGTATGTTCCTATCTATTATATACAGGTGTATGTTCCTATCTATCATTTACAGGTGTATGTTCCTATCTATTATATACAGGTGTATGTTCCTATCTATTATATACAGGTGTATGTTCCTATCTATTATATACAGGTGTATGTTCCTATCCATCATATACAGGTGTATGTTCCTATCTATCATATACAGGTGTATGTTCCTCTACATGGTATACAGGTGTATGTTCCTATCTATCATATACAGGTGTATGTTCCTATCTATCATTTACAGGTGTATGTTCCTATCTATCATTTACAGGTGTATGTTCCTATCTATTATATACAGGTGTATGTTCCTATCTATCATATACAGGTGTATGTTCCTATCTATCATTTACAGGTGTATGTTCCTATCTATCATTTACAGGTGTATGTTCCTATCTACCATACACAGGTGTATGTTCCTATCTATCATTTACAGGTGTATGTTCCTATCTATCATATACAGGTGTATGTTCCTATCTATCATTTACAGGTGTATGTTCCTATCTATTATATACAGGTGTATGTTCCTATCTATCATTTACAGGTGTATGTTCCTATCTATTATATATAGGTGTATGTTCCTATCTATCATTTACAGGTGTATGTTCCTATCTATCATATACAGGTGTATGTTCCTATCTATCATATACAGGTGTATGTTCCTATCTATCATTTACAGGTGTATGTTCCTATCTATTATATACAGGTGTATGTTCCTATCTATTATATACAGGTGTATGTTCCTATCTATTATATACAGGTGTATGTTCCTATCTATCATTTACAGGTGTATGTTCCTATCTATCATTTACAGGTGTATGTTCCTATCTATTATATACCGGTGTATGTTCCTATCCATCATATACAGGTGTATGTTCCTATCTATTATTTACAGGTGTATGTTCCTATCTATCATATACAGGTGTATGTTCCTATCTATTATATACAGGTGTATGTTCCTATCTATCATATACAGGTGTATGTTCCTCTACATGGTATACAGGTGTATGTTCCTATCTATCATATACAGGTGTATGTTCCTGTCCATCATATACAGGTGTATGTTCCTGTCCATCATATACAGGTGTATGTTCCTATCTATCATATACAGGTGTATGTTCCTGTCCATCATATACAGGTGTATGTTCCTATCCATCATATACAGGTGTATGTTCCTATCTATCATATACAGGTGTATGTTCCTATCTATCATATACAGGTGTATGTTCCTGTCCATCACATACAGGTGTATGTTCCTATCCATCATATACAGGTGTATGTTCCTATCTATCATATACAGGTGTATGTTCCTATCTATCATATACAGGTGTATGTTCCTATCCATCATATACAGGTGTATGTTCCTATCTATCATATACAGGTGTATGTTCCTCTACATGGTATACAGGTGTATGTTCCTATCTATCATATACAGGTGTATGTTCCTCTACATGGTATACAGGTGTATGTTCCTATCTATCATATACAGGTGTATGTTCCTGTCCATCATATACAGGTGTGTGTTCCTATCTATCATTTACAGGTGTATGTTCCTATCTATCATATACAGGTGTATGTTCCTCTGCATGGTATACAGGTGTATGTTCCTATCCATCATATACAGGTGTATGTTCCTATCCATCATATACAGGTGTATGTTCCTATACATGGTATACAGGTGTATGTTCCTATCTATCATATACAGGTGTATGTTCCAATCTATCATATACAGGTGTATGTTCCTATCTATTATATATAGGTGTATGTTCCTATCTATCATTTACAGGTGTATGTTCCTATCTATCAAATACAGGTGTATGTTCCTGTCCATCATATACAGGTGTATGTTCCTATCCATCATATACAGGTGTATGTTCCTCTACATGGTATACAGGTGTATGTTCCTATCTATCATATACAGGTGTATGTTCCAATCTATCATATACAGGTGTATGTTCCTATCTATTATATATAGGTGTATGTTCCTATCTATCATTTACAGGTGTATGTTCCTATCTATCATATACAGGTGTATGTTCCTGTCCATCATATACAGGTGTGTGTTCCTATCTATCATATACAGGTGTATGTTCCTGTCCATCATATACAGGTGTATGTTCCTATCCATCATATACAGGTGTATGTTCCTATCTATCATATACAGGTGTATGTTCCTATCTATCATATACAGGTGTATGCTCCTATCCATCATATACAGGTGTATGTTCCTATCTATCATATACAGGTGTATGTTCCTATCCATCATATACAGGTGTATGTTCCTATCTATCATATACAGGTGTATGTTCCTATCCATCATATACAGGTGTATGTTCCTATATATAATTTACAGGTGTATGTTCCTGTCCATCATATACAGGTGTATGTTCCTATCCATCATATACAGGTGTATGTTCCTATCTATCATTTACAGGTGTATGTTCCTGTCCATCATATACAGGTGTATGTTCCTGTCCATCATATACAGGTGTATGTTCCTATCCATCATATACAGGTGTATGTTCCTATCTATCATATACAGGTGTATGTTCCTATCCATCATATACAGGTGTATGTTCCTATCTATCATATACAGGTGTATGTTCCTATCCATCATATACAGGTGTATGTTCCTATCCATCATTTACAGGTGTATGTTCCTATCTATTATATACAGGTGTATGTTCCTGTCTATCATATACAGGTGTATGTTCCTATCTATTATATACAGGTGTATGTTCCTATCTATCATATACAGGTGTATGTTCCTATCTATCATTTACAGGTGTATGTTCCTATCTATCATTTACAGGTGTATGTTCCTATCTATTATATACAGGTGTATGTTCCTATCTATCATTTACAGGTGTATGTTCCTATCTATCATTTACAGTTGTATGTTCCTATCTATCATTTACAGGTGTATGTTCCTATCTATCATATACAGGTGTATGTTCCTATCTATCATTTACAGGTGTATGTTCCTATCTATTATATACAGGTGTATGTTCCTATCTATCATTTACAGGTGTATGTTCCTATCTATTATATACAGGTGTATGTTCCTATCTATTATATACAGGTGTATGTTCCTATCTATTATATACAGGTGTATGTTCCTATCCATCATATACAGGTGTATGTTCCTATCTATCATATACAGGTGTATGTTCCTCTACATGGTATACAGGTGTATGTTCCTATCTATCATATACAGGTGTATGTTCCTATCTATCATTTACAGGTGTATGTTCCTATCTATCATTTACAGGTGTATGTTCCTATCTATTATATACAGGTGTATGTTCCTATCTATCATATACAGGTGTATGTTCCTATCTATCATTTACAGGTGTATGTTCCTATCTATCATTTACAGGTGTATGTTCCTATCTACCATACACAGGTGTATGTTCCTATCTATCATTTACAGGTGTATGTTCCTATCTATCATATACAGGTGTATGTTCCTATCTATCATTTACAGGTGTATGTTCCTATCTATTATATACAGGTGTATGTTCCTATCTATCATTTACAGGTGTATGTTCCTATCTATTATATATAGGTGTATGTTCCTATCTATCATTTACAGGTGTATGTTCCTATCTATCATATACAGGTGTATGTTCCTATCTATCATATACAGGTGTATGTTCCTATCTATCATTTACAGGTGTATGTTCCTATCTATTATATACAGGTGTATGTTCCTATCTATTATATACAGGTGTATGTTCCTATCTATTATATACAGGTGTATGTTCCTATCTATCATTTACAGGTGTATGTTCCTATCTATCATTTACAGGTGTATGTTCCTATCTATTATATACCGGTGTATGTTCCTATCCATCATATACAGGTGTATGTTCCTATCTATTATTTACAGGTGTATGTTCCTATCTATCATATACAGGTGTATGTTCCTATCTATTATATACAGGTGTATGTTCCTATCTATCATATACAGGTGTATGTTCCTCTACATGGTATACAGGTGTATGTTCCTATCTATCATATACAGGTGTATGTTCCTGTCCATCATATACAGGTGTATGTTCCTGTCCATCATATACAGGTGTATGTTCCTATCTATCATATACAGGTGTATGTTCCTGTCCATCATATACAGGTGTATGTTCCTATCCATCATATACAGGTGTATGTTCCTATCTATCATATACAGGTGTATGTTCCTATCTATCATATACAGGTGTATGTTCCTGTCCATCACATACAGGTGTATGTTCCTATCCATCATATACAGGTGTATGTTCCTATCTATCATATACAGGTGTATGTTCCTATCTATCATATACAGGTGTATGTTCCTATCCATCATATACAGGTGTATGTTCCTATCTATCATATACAGGTGTATGTTCCTCTACATGGTATACAGGTGTATGTTCCTATCTATCATATACAGGTGTATGTTCCTCTACATGGTATACAGGTGTATGTTCCTATCTATCATATACAGGTGTATGTTCCTGTCCATCATATACAGGTGTGTGTTCCTATCTATCATTTACAGGTGTATGTTCCTATCTATCATATACAGGTGTATGTTCCTCTGCATGGTATACAGGTGTATGTTCCTATCCATCATATACAGGTGTATGTTCCTATCCATCATATACAGGTGTATGTTCCTATACATGGTATACAGGTGTATGTTCCTATCTATCATATACAGGTGTATGTTCCAATCTATCATATACAGGTGTATGTTCCTATCTATTATATATAGGTGTATGTTCCTATCTATCATTTACAGGTGTATGTTCCTATCTATCAAATACAGGTGTATGTTCCTGTCCATCATATACAGGTGTATGTTCCTATCCATCATATACAGGTGTATGTTCCTCTACATGGTATACAGGTGTATGTTCCTATCTATCATATACAGGTGTATGTTCCAATCTATCATATACAGGTGTATGTTCCTATCTATTATATATAGGTGTATGTTCCTATCTATCATTTACAGGTGTATGTTCCTATCTATCATATACAGGTGTATGTTCCTGTCCATCATATACAGGTGTGTGTTCCTATCTATCATATACAGGTGTATGTTCCTGTCCATCATATACAGGTGTATGTTCCTATCCATCATATACAGGTGTATGTTCCTATCTATCATATACAGGTGTATGTTCCTATCTATCATATACAGGTGTATGCTCCTATCCATCATATACAGGTGTATGTTCCTATCTATCATATACAGGTGTATGTTCCTATCCATCATATACAGGTGTATGTTCCTATCTATCATATACAGGTGTATGTTCCTATCCATCATATACAGGTGTATGTTCCTATATATAATTTACAGGTGTATGTTCCTGTCCATCATATACAGGTGTATGTTCCTATCCATCATATACAGGTGTATGTTCCTATCTATCATTTACAGGTGTATGTTCCTGTCCATCATATACAGGTGTATGTTCCTGTCCATCATATACAGGTGTATGTTCCTATCCATCATATACAGGTGTATGTTCCTATCTATCATATACAGGTGTATGTTCCTATCCATCATATACAGGTGTATGTTCCTATCTATCATATACAGGTGTATGTTCCTATCCATCATATACAGGTGTATGTTCCTATCCATCATTTACAGGTGTATGTTCCTATCTATTATATACAGGTGTATGTTCCTGTCTATCATATACAGGTGTATGTTCCTATCTATTATATACAGGTGTATGTTCCTATCTATCATATACAGGTGTATGTTCCTATCTATCATTTACAGGTGTATGTTCCTATCTATCATTTACAGGTGTATGTTCCTATCTATTATATACAGGTGTATGTTCCTATCTATCATTTACAGGTGTATGTTCCTATCTATCATTTACAGTTGTATGTTCCTATCTATCATTTACAGGTGTATGTTCCTATCTATCATATACAGGTGTATGTTCCTATCTATCATTTACAGGTGTATGTTCCTATCTATTATATACAGGTGTATGTTCCTATCTATCATTTACAGGTGTATGTTCCTATCTATTATATACAGGTGTATGTTCCTATCTATTATATACAGGTGTATGTTCCTATCTATTATATACAGGTGTATGTTCCTATCCATCATATACAGGTGTATGTTCCTATCTATCATATACAGGTGTATGTTCCTCTACATGGTATACAGGTGTATGTTCCTATCTATCATATACAGGTGTATGTTCCTATCTATCATTTACAGGTGTATGTTCCTATCTATCATTTACAGGTGTATGTTCCTATCTATTATATACAGGTGTATGTTCCTATCTATCATATACAGGTGTATGTTCCTATCTATCATTTACAGGTGTATGTTCCTATCTATCATTTACAGGTGTATGTTCCTATCTACCATACACAGGTGTATGTTCCTATCTATCATTTACAGGTGTATGTTCCTATCTATCATATACAGGTGTATGTTCCTATCTATCATTTACAGGTGTATGTTCCTATCTATTATATACAGGTGTATGTTCCTATCTATCATTTACAGGTGTATGTTCCTATCTATTATATATAGGTGTATGTTCCTATCTATCATTTACAGGTGTATGTTCCTATCTATCATATACAGGTGTATGTTCCTATCTATCATATACAGGTGTATGTTCCTATCTATCATTTACAGGTGTATGTTCCTATCTATTATATACAGGTGTATGTTCCTATCTATTATATACAGGTGTATGTTCCTATCTATTATATACAGGTGTATGTTCCTATCTATCATTTACAGGTGTATGTTCCTATCTATCATTTACAGGTGTATGTTCCTATCTATTATATACCGGTGTATGTTCCTATCCATCATATACAGGTGTATGTTCCTATCTATTATTTACAGGTGTATGTTCCTATCTATCATATACAGGTGTATGTTCCTATCTATTATATACAGGTGTATGTTCCTATCTATCATATACAGGTGTATGTTCCTCTACATGGTATACAGGTGTATGTTCCTATCTATCATATACAGGTGTATGTTCCTGTCCATCATATACAGGTGTATGTTCCTGTCCATCATATACAGGTGTATGTTCCTATCTATCATATACAGGTGTATGTTCCTGTCCATCATATACAGGTGTATGTTCCTATCCATCATATACAGGTGTATGTTCCTATCTATCATATACAGGTGTATGTTCCTATCTATCATATACAGGTGTATGTTCCTGTCCATCACATACAGGTGTATGTTCCTATCCATCATATACAGGTGTATGTTCCTATCTATCATATACAGGTGTATGTTCCTATCTATCATATACAGGTGTATGTTCCTATCCATCATATACAGGTGTATGTTCCTATCTATCATATACAGGTGTATGTTCCTCTACATGGTATACAGGTGTATGTTCCTATCTATCATATACAGGTGTATGTTCCTCTACATGGTATACAGGTGTATGTTCCTATCTATCATATACAGGTGTATGTTCCTGTCCATCATATACAGGTGTGTGTTCCTATCTATCATTTACAGGTGTATGTTCCTATCTATCATATACAGGTGTATGTTCCTCTGCATGGTATACAGGTGTATGTTCCTATCCATCATATACAGGTGTATGTTCCTATCCATCATATACAGGTGTATGTTCCTATACATGGTATACAGGTGTATGTTCCTATCTATCATATACAGGTGTATGTTCCAATCTATCATATACAGGTGTATGTTCCTATCTATTATATATAGGTGTATGTTCCTATCTATCATTTACAGGTGTATGTTCCTATCTATCATATACAGGTGTATGTTCCTGTCCATCATATACAGGTGTGTGTTCCTATCTATCATATACAGGTGTATGTTCCTGTCCATCATATACAGGTGTATGTTCCTATCTATCATATACAGGTGTATGTTCCTATCTATCATATACAGGTGTATGCTCCTATCCATCATATACAGGTGTATGTTCCTATCTATCCTATACAGGTGTATGTTCCTATCCATCATATACAGGTGTATGTTCCTATCATTTACAGGTGTATGTTCCTATCTATCATATACAGGTGTATGTTCCTATCTATCATATACAGGTGTATGTTCCTATCCATCATATACAGGTGTATGTTCCTATCTATCCTATACAGGTGTATGTTCCTCTACATTATATACAGGTGCATGTTCCTATCCATCATATACAGGTGTATGCACCTATCCATCATATACAGGTGTATGTTCCTGTCCATCATATACAGGTGTATGTTCCTATCTATCATATACAGGTGTATGTTCCTATCTATCATATACAGGTGTATGCTCCTATCCATCATATACAGGTGTATGTTCCTATCTATCCTATACAGGTGTATGTTCCTATCCATCATATACAGGTGTATGTTCCTATCATTTACAGGTGTATGTTCCTATCTATCATATACAGGTGTATGTTCCTATCTATCATATACAGGTGTATGCTCCTATCCATCATATACAGGTGTATGTTCCTATCTATCCTATACAGGTGTATGTTCCTCTACATTATATACAGGTGCATGTTCCTATCCATCATATACAGGTGTATGCACCTATCCATCATATACAGGTGTATGTTCCTATCTATCCTATACAGGTGTATGTTCCTATCCATCATATACAGGTGTATGTTCCTATCTATCATATACAGGTGTATGTTCATATCTATCATATACAGGTGAATGTTCCTATCTATCATATACAGGTGTATGTTCCTATCTATCATATACAGGTGTATGTTCCTATCTATCATTTACAGGTGTATGTTCCTCTACATCATATACAGGTGTATGTTCCTGTCCATCATATACAGGTGTATGTTCCTATCTATCATATACAGGTGTATGTTCCTATCCATCATATACAGGTGTATGTTCCTATCTATCATATACAGGTGTATGTTCCTATCCATCATATACAGGTGTATGTTCCTATCCATCATATACAGGTGTATGTTCCTATCTATCATGTACAGGTGTATGTTCCTATCTATCATATACAGGTGTATGTTCCTATCCATCATATACAGGTGTATGTTCCTATCTATCATATACAGGTGTATGTTCCTATCCATCATATACAGGTGTATGTTCCTATCCATCATATACAGGTGTATGTTCCTTTCCATCATATACAGGTGTATGTTCCTATCTATCATATACAGGTGTATGTTCCTATCTATCATATACAGGTGTATGTTCCTATCCATCATATACAGGTGTATGTTCCTATCCATCATATACAGGTGTATGTTCCTATCCATCATATACAGGTGTATGTTCCTATCTATCATATACAGGTGTATGTTCCTCTACATCATATACAGGTGTATGTTCCTCTACATGGTATACAGGTGCATGTTCCTATCCATCATATACAGGTGTATGTCCCTCTACATGGTATACAGGTGTATGTTCCTATCTATCATATACAGGTGTATGTTCCTATCTATCATATACAGGTGTATGTTCCTCTACATGGTATACAGGTGTATGTTCCTATCCATCATATACAGGTGTATGTTCCTATCCATCATATACAGGTGTATGTTCCTCTACATGGTATACAGGTGTATGTTCCTATCTATCATATACAGGTGTATGTTCCTATCTATCATATACAGGTGTATGTTCCTCTACATGGTATACAGGTGTATGTTCCTATCTATCATATACAGGTGTATGTTCCTCTACATGGTATACAGGTGTATGTTCCTATCCATCATATACAGGTGTATGTTCCTATCCATCATATACAGGTGTATGTTCCTCTACATGGTATACAGGTGTATGTTCCTATCCATTATATACAGGTGTATGTTCCTATCCATCATATACAGGTGTATGTTCCTATCCATCATATACAGGTGTATGTTCCTATCCATCATATACAGGTGTATGTTCCTATCCATCATATACAGGTGTATGTTCCTGTCCATCATATACAGGTGTATGTTCCTATCCATCATATACAGGTGTATGTTCCTATCTATCATATACAGGTGTATGTTCCTATCCATCATATACAGGTGTATGTTCCAATCTATCACATACACGTGTATGTTCCTCTACATCATATACAGGTGTATGTTCCTCTACATGGTATACAGGTGCATGTTCCTATCCATCATATACAGGTGTATGTTCCTCTACATGGTATACAGGTGTATGTTCCTATCTATCATATACAGGTGTATGTTCCTATCTATCATATACAGGTGTATGTTCCTCTACATGGTATACAGGTGTATGTTCCTATCCATCATATACAGGTGTATGTTCCTATCCATCATATACAGGTGTATGTTCCTCTACATGGTATACAGGTGTATGTTCCTATCTATCATATACAGGTGTATGTTCCTATCTATCATATACAGGTGTATGTTCTCTCTATCATATACAGGTGTATGTTCCTATCTATCATATACAGGTGTATGTTCCTCTACATTGTATACAGGTGTATGTTCCTCTACATCATATACAGGTGTATGTTCCTATCTATCATATACAGGTGTATGTTCCTATCTATCATATACAGGTGTATGTTCGTATCCATCATATACAGGTGTATGTTCCTATCTATCATATACAGGTGTATGTTCAAATCCATCATATACAGGTGTATGTTCCTCTACATGGTACACATGTGTATGTTCCTATCTATTATATACAGGTGTATGTTCCTATCTATCATATACAGGTGTATGTTCCTATCTATCATATACTGGTGTATGTTCCTCTACATGGTATACAGGTGTATGTTCCTATCTATCATTTACAGGTGTATGTTCCTATCTATCATTTACAGGTGTATGTTCCTCTACATCATATACAGGTGTATGTTCCTGTCCATCATATACAGGTGTATGTTCCTATCTATCATATACAGGTGTATGTTCCTATCCATCATATACAGGTGTATGTTCCTATCTATCATATACAGGTGTATGTTCCTATCCATCATATACAGGTGTATGTTCCTATCCATCATATACAGGTGTATGTTCCTATCCATTATATACAGGTGTATGTTCCTATCCATCATAAACAGGTGTATGTTCCTATCCATCATATACAGGTGTATGTTCCTATCCATCATATACAGGTGTATGTTCCTATCCATCATATACAGGTGTATGTTCCTGTCCATCATATACAGGTGTATGTTCCTATCCATCATATACAGGTGTATGTTCCTATCTATCATATACAGGTGTATGTTCCTATCCATCATATACAGGTGTATGTTCCAATCTATCACATACACGTGTATGTTCCTCTACATCATATACAGGTGTATGTTCCTCTACATGGTATACAGGTGCATGTTCCTATCCATCATATACAGGTGTATGTTCCTCTACATGGTATACAGGTGTATGTTCCTATCTATCATATACAGGTGTATGTTCCTATCTATCATATACAGGTGTATGTTCCTCTACATGGTATACAGGTGTATGTTCCTATCCATCATATACAGGTGTATGTTCCTATCCATCATATACAGGTGTATGTTCCTCTACATGGTATACAGGTGTATGTTCCTATCTATCATATACAGGTGTATGTTCCTATCTATCATATACAGGTGTATGTTCCTCTACATGGTATACAGGTGTATGTTCCTGTCAATCATTTACAGGTGTATGTTCCTATCTATCATAACAGGTGTATGTTCCTATCTATCATATACAGGTGTATGTTCTCTCTATCATATACAGGTGTATGTTCCTATCTATCATATACAGGTGTATGTTCCTCTACATTGTATACAGGTGTATGTTCCTCTACATCATATACAGGTGTATGTTCCTATCTATCATATACAGGTGTATGTTCCTATCTATCATTTACAGGTGTATGTTCGTATCCATCATATACAGGTGTATGTTCCTATCTATCATATACAGGTGTATGTTCGTATCCATCATATACAGGTGTATGTTCCTCTACATGGTACACATGTGTATGTTCCTATCTATCATATACAGGTGTATGTTCCTATCTATCATATACAGGTGTATGTTCCTATCTATCATATACTGGTGTATGTTCCTCTACATGGTATACAGGTGTATGTTCCTATCCATCATATACAGGTGTATGTTCCTATCTATCATATACAGGTGTATGTTCCTATCTATCATATACTGGTGTATGTTCCTCTACATGGTATACAGGTGTATGTTCCTATCCATCATATACAGGTGTATGTTCCTATCCATCATATACAGGTGTATGTTCCTATCTATCATATACAGGTGTATGTTCCTATCCATCAAATACAGGTGTATGTTCCTCTACATCATATACAGGTGTATGTTCCTATCCATCATATACAGGTGTATCAAAAAGAAAGGAGGACCAAGGCACTCTTCATATAATTAATTAAAATGCCTTTATTAGTATGGCATGTTCAATAGAAACAAAGTTGTTTAAAAACCGACGCGTTTCGGCTGCATGGCCTTCGTCAGGGAGTACAGAAAAAAGAGAATACAATGTCCTCTTTTGAAAGGCTTTTCCAATTAGCCCTAATTAGAAGAGGGAGTGGTTACCAAATTGGACACACCTAGTAAGCAATAATATACACATGAAAAGGTGAAATACTGTAGCTATGTTATCATGAGCATACAACTCCAAACTAGAAGCATCAGAACACCCAGAGAGGCAGTTCCAACCCTAACCATGACTGGGAGAAGTGTCCAGAACAAGAAAGCAATATATTCCACAGTACTCCAGACCACAGCAAAACATGAACAACAGTCCAAACATAGCTAGAGGGCAATTAAGCAAAATGTCCACTAGATGACAGCAAATGGACCCATCACGACCCTACAGGAAGGGTGAGAAATCCATATCTTCATTTAAACCAGGGTACTTAGTGGCCTGTAGTTTGTAAATCCAAAAACTTTCCCTTTGGTCTAACTGTTTAAGACGGTCCCCTTTTCTAATAGAGGCCGGAACATGATCAATACCCATAGCTTGTAGGGAGGCAGGGTTACCATGGTGTAAGGACTTGTAGTGCCTTGCCATGGGGTAGTCTTCATTGCCTACCCGTATGGCGTACTTGTGTTCCGCCAAGCGATCTTGAAGGCGTCTCTTTGTCCGTCCAATGTAGAACACCTTGCACTGTGGACATTCCAGTCTATAGATGACATGAGTGGTTTTGCAGTTAATAAAATGCTTGAGGTAATACTCCATTTTAGAAGCTGTGTCAACAAAATACTTTTTCTGTGCAATATTACTGCAATGGTTGCACTGGTAACATTTAAAAGAGCCCTTGGGTTTGTGGTCAAGCCAAGTTTTTTGAGAGTCACCCGGAAGATAACTGTGGACTAATTTGTCATTTAGGGTAGGACATCTCTTAAAGCTTATGACTGGTGGTTCAGGAAAGACTTGGCGTAGTAGCGTATCACTTTGGATGATTCCCCAATTATTTTTAATGATTCTTTTAATGTTCTCTGCTTCAGTGCTGTATTAGCTTACTAGGTGTGTCCAATTTGGTAACCACTCCCTCTTCTAATTAGGGCTAATTGGAAAAGCCTTTCAAAAGAGGACATTGTATTCTCTTTTTTCTGTACTCCCTGACGAAGGCCATGCAGCCGAAACGCGTCGGTTTTTAAACAACTTTGTTTCTATTGAACATGCCATACTAATAAAGGCATTTTAATTAATTATATGAAGAGTGCCTTGGTCCTCCTTTCTTTTTGATGACCAATTTACACCTTTTACCAAAGAGCACCTTCTATCTACCAAAATATACTATAGTGTACCTTAGTAGCGCTTCCCTTCCTCCTCTTTCTACATATACAGGTGTATGTTCCTCTACATGGTATACAGGTGTATGTTCCTATCTACCATATACAGGTGTATGTTCCTATCTATCATATACAGGTGTATGTTCCTCTACATGGTACACAGGTGTATGTTCCTCTACATGGTATACAGGTGCATGTTCCTATCCATCATATACAGGTGTATGTTCCTCTACATGGTATACAGGTGTATGTTCCTATCTATCATATAAAGGTGTATGTTCCTATCCATCATATACAGGTGTATGTTCCTATCTATCATATACAGGTGTATGTTCCTATCCATCATATACAGGTGTATGTTCCTATCTATCATATACAGGTGTATGTTCCTGTCCATCATATACAGGTGTATGTTCCTCTACATGGTATACAGGTGTATGTTCCTATCCATCATATACAGGTGTATGTTCCTCTACATGGTATACAGGTGTATGTTCCTATCTACCATATACAGGTGTATGTTCCTATCTATCATATACAGGTGTATGTTCCTCTACATGGTACACAGGTGTATGTTCCTCTACATGGTATACAGGTGTATGTTCCTATCTACCATATACAGGTGTATGTTCCTATCTATCATATACAGGTGCATGTTCCTATCCATCATATACAGGTGTATGTTCCTATCTATCATTTACAGGTGTATGTTCCTATCCATCATATACAGGTGTATGTTCCTCTACATGGTATACAGGTGTATGTTCCTATCCATCATATACAGGTGTATGTTCCAATCTATCATATACAGGTGTATGTTCCTATCCATCATATACAGGTGCATGTTCCTATCTATCATATACAGGTGTATGTTCCTCTACATGGTATACAGGTGTATGTTCCTATCTATCATATACAGGTGTATGTTCCTATCTATCATATACAGGTGTATGTTCCTATCTATCATATACAGGTGTATGTTCCTCTACATGGTATACAGGTGTATGTTCCTATCCATCATATACAGGTGTATGTTCCTATCCATCATATACAGGTGTATGTTCCTCTACATGGTATACAGGTGTATGTTCCTATCTATCATATACAGGTGTATGTTCCTATCTATCATATACAGGTGTATGTTCCTCTACATGGTATACAGGTGTATGTTCCTGTCAATCATTTACAGGTGTATGTTCCTATCTATCATATACAGGTGTATGTTCCTATCTATCATATACAGGTGTATGTTCCTATCCATCATATACAGGTGTATGTTCCTCTACATGGTATACAGGTGTATGTTCCTATCTATCATATACAGGTGTATGTTCCTATCTATCATATACAGGTGTATGTTCCTCTACATTGTATACAGGTGTATGTTCCTCTACATGGTATACAGGTGTATGTTCCTATCTATCATATACAGGTGTATGTTCCTCTACATGGTATACAGGTTTATGTTCCTGTCAATCATTTACAGGTGTATGTTCCTATCTATCATATACAGGTGTATGTTCCTATCTATCATATACAGGTGTATGTTCTTATCCATCATATACTGGTGTATGTTCCTCTACATGGTACACATGTGTATGTTCCTATCCATCATATACAGGTGTATGTTCCTATCTATCATATACAGGTGTATGTTCCTATCCATCATATACAGGTGTATGTTCTTATCCATCCTATACTGGTGTATGTTCCTCTACATGGTACACATGTGTATGTTCCTATCTATCATATACAGGTGTATGTTCCTATCCATCATATACAGGTGTATGTTCCTATCTATCATATACAGGTGTATGTTCCTATCCATCATATACTGGTGTATGTTCCTCTACATGGTATACAGGTGTATGTTCCTATCTATCATATACAGGTGTATGTTCCTATCTATCATATACAGGTGTATGTTCCTCTACATGGTATACAGGTGTATGTTCCTGTCAATCATTTACAGGCGTATGTTCCTATCTATCATATACAGGTGTATGTTCCTATCTATCATATACAGGTGTATGTTCCTATCCATCATATACAGGTGTATGTTCCTCTACATGGTATACAGGTGTATGTTCCTATCTATCATATACAGGTGTATGTTCCTATCCATCATATACAGGTGTATGTTCCTATCCATCATATACAGGTGTATGTTCCTATCTATCATATACAGGTGTATGTTCCTATCCATCATATACTGGTGTATGTTCCTCTACATGGTATACAGGTGTATATTCCTCTACATGGTACACATGTGTATGTTCCTATCTATCATATACAGGTGTATGTTCCTATCTATCATATACAGGTGTATGTTCCTATCTATCATATACTGGTGTATGTTCCTCTACATGGTATACAGGTGTATGTTCCTATCCATCATATACAGGTGTATGTTCCTATCTATCATATACAGGTGCATGTTCCTATCCATAATTTACAGGTGTATGTTCCTATCTATCATATACAGGTGTATGTTCCTATCCATAATTTACAGGTGTATGTTCCTATCTATCATATACAGGTGTATGTTCCTATCTATCATATACAGGTGTATGTTCCTATCTATCAAATACAGGTGTATGTTCCTCTACATCATATACAGGTGTATGTTCCTATCCATCATATACAGGTGTATCAAAAAGAAAGGAGGACCAAGGCACTCTTCATATAATTAATTAAAATGCCTTTATTAGTATGGCATGTTCAATAGAAACAAAGTTGTTTAAAAACCGACGCGTTTCGGCTGCATGGCCTTCGTCAGGGAGTACAGAAAAAAGAGAATACAATGTCCTCTTTTGAAAGGCTTTTCCAATTAGCCCTAATTAGAAGAGGGAGTGGTTACCAAATTGGACACACCTAGTAAGCAATAATATACACATGAAAAGGTGAAATACTGTAGCTATGTTATCATGAGCATACAACTCCAAACTAGAAGCATCAGAACACCCAGAGAGGCAGTTCCAACCCTAACCATGACTGGGAGAAGTGTCCAGAACAAGAAAGCAATATATTCCACAGTACTCCAGACCACAGCAAAACATGAACAACAGTCCAAACATAGCTAGAGGGCAATTAAGCAAAATGTCCACTAGATGACAGCAAATGGACCCATCACGACCCTACAGGAAGGGTGAGAAATCCATATCTTCATTTAAACCAGGGTACTTAGTGGCCTGTAGTTTGTAAATCCAAAAACTTTCCCTTTGGTCTAACTGTTTAAGACGGTCCCCTTTTCTAATAGAGGCCGGAACATGATCAATACCCATAGCTTGTAGGGAGGCAGGGTTACCATGGTGTAAGGACTTGTAGTGCCTTGCCATGGGGTAGTCTTCATTGCCTACCCGTATGGAGTACTTGTGTTCCGCCAAGCGATCTTGAAGGCGTCTCTTTGTCCGTCCAATGTAGAACACCTTGCACTGTGGACATTCCAGTCTATAGATGACATGAGTGGTTTTGCAGTTAATAAAATGCTTGAGGTAATACTCCATTTTAGAAGCTGTGTCAACAAAATACTTTTTCTGTGCAATATTACTGCAATGGTTGCACTGGTAACATTTAAAAGAGCCCTTGGGTTTGTGGTCAAGCCAAGTTTTTTGAGAGTCACCCGGAAGATAACTGTGGACTAATTTGTCATTTAGGGTAGGACATCTCTTAAAGCTTATGACTGGTGGTTCAGGAAAGACTTGGCGTAGTAGCGTATCACTTTGGATGATTCCCCAATTATTTTTAATGATTCTTTTAATGTTCTCTGCTTCAGTGCTGTATTAGCTTACTAGGTGTGTCCAATTTGGTAACCACTCCCTCTTCTAATTAGGGCTAATTGGAAAAGCCTTTCAAAAGAGGACATTGTATTCTCTTTTTTCTGTACTCCCTGACGAAGGCCATGCAGCCGAAACGCGTCGGTTTTTAAACAACTTTGTTTCTATTGAACATGCCATACTAATAAAGGCATTTTAATTAATTATATGAAGAGTGCCTTGGTCCTCCTTTCTTTTTGATGACCAATTTACACCTTTTACCAAAGAGCACCTTCTATCTACCAAAATATACTATAGTGTACCTTAGTAGCGCTTCCCTTCCTCCTCTTTCTACATATACAGGTGTATGTTCCTCTACATGGTATACAGGTGTATGTTCCTATCTACCATATACAGGTGTATGTTCCTATCTATCATATACAGGTGTATGTTCCTCTACATGGTACACAGGTGTATGTTCCTCTACATGGTATACAGGTGCATGTTCCTATCCATCATATACAGGTGTATGTTCCTCTACATGGTATACAGGTGTATGTTCCTATCTATCATATAAAGGTGTATGTTCCTATCCATCATATACAGGTGTATGTTCCTATCTATCATATACAGGTGTATGTTCCTATCCATCATATACAGGTGTATGTTCCTATCTATCATATACAGGTGTATGTTCCTGTCCATCATATACAGGTGTATGTTCCTCTACATGGTATACAGGTGTATGTTCCTATCCATCATATACAGGTGTATGTTCCTCTACATGGTATACAGGTGTATGTTCCTATCTACCATATACAGGTGTATGTTCCTATCTATCATATACAGGTGTATGTTCCTCTACATGGTACACAGGTGTATGTTCCTCTACATGGTATACAGGTGTATGTTCCTATCTACCATATACAGGTGTATGTTCCTATCTATCATATACAGGTGCATGTTCCTATCCATCATATACAGGTGTATGTTCCTATCTATCATTTACAGGTGTATGTTCCTATCCATCATATACAGGTGTATGTTCCTCTACATGGTATACAGGTGTATGTTCCTATCCATCATATACAGGTGTATGTTCCAATCTATCATATACAGGTGTATGTTCCTATCCATCATATACAGGTGCATGTTCCTATCTATCATATACAGGTGTATGTTCCTCTACATGGTATACAGGTGTATGTTCCTATCTATCATATACAGGTGTATGTTCCTATCTATCATATACAGGTGTATGTTCCTATCTATCATATACAGGTGTATGTTCCTCTACATGGTATACAGGTGTATGTTCCTATCCATCATATACAGGTGTATGTTCCTATCCATCATATACAGGTGTATGTTCCTCTACATGGTATACAGGTGTATGTTCCTATCTATCATATACAGGTGTATGTTCCTATCTATCATATACAGGTGTATGTTCCTCTACATGGTATACAGGTGTATGTTCCTGTCAATCATTTACAGGTGTATGTTCCTATCTATCATATACAGGTGTATGTTCCTATCTATCATATACAGGTGTATGTTCCTATCCATCATATACAGGTGTATGTTCCTCTACATGGTATACAGGTGTATGTTCCTATCTATCATATACAGGTGTATGTTCCTATCTATCATATACAGGTGTATGTTCCTCTACATTGTATACAGGTGTATGTTCCTCTACATGGTATACAGGTGTATGTTCCTATCTATCATATACAGGTGTATGTTCCTCTACATGGTATACAGGTTTATGTTCCTGTCAATCATTTACAGGTGTATGTTCCTATCTATCATATACAGGTGTATGTTCCTATCTATCATATACAGGTGTATGTTCTTATCCATCATATACTGGTGTATGTTCCTCTACATGGTACACATGTGTATGTTCCTATCCATCATATACAGGTGTATGTTCCTATCTATCATATACAGGTGTATGTTCCTATCCATCATATACAGGTGTATGTTCTTATCCATCATATACTGGTGTATGTTCCTCTACATGGTACACATGTGTATGTTCCTATCTATCATATACAGGTGTATGTTCCTATCCATCATATACAGGTGTATGTTCCTATCTATCATATACAGGTGTATGTTCCTATCCATCATATACTGGTGTATGTTCCTCTACATGGTATACAGGTGTATGTTCCTATCTATCATATACAGGTGTATGTTCCTATCTATCATATACAGGTGTATGTTCCTCTGACAGGAACATACACCTGTATACCATGTAGAGGAACATACACCTGTATATGATAGATAGGAACATACACCTGTATATGATAGATAGGAACATACACCTGTATACCATGTAGAGGAACATACACCAGTATATGATGGATAGGAACATACACCTGTATATGATAGATAGGAACATACGCCTGTAAATGATTGACAGGAACATACACCTGTATACCATGTAATCATTTACAGGCGTATGTTCCTATCTATCATATACAGGTGTATGTTCCTATCTATCATATACAGGTGTATGTTCCTATCCATCATATACAGGTGTATGTTCCTCTACATGGTATACAGGTGTATGTTCCTATCTATCATATACAGGTGTATGTTCCTATCCATCATATACAGGTGTATGTTCCTATCCATCATATACAGGTGTATGTTCCTATCTATCATATACAGGTGTATGTTCCTATCCATCATATACTGGTGTATGTTCCTCTACATGGTATACAGGTGTATGTTCCTCTACATGGTACACATGTGTATGTTCCTATCTATCATATACAGGTGTATGTTCCTATCTATCATATACAGGTGTATGTTCCTATCTATCATATACTGGTGTATGTTCCTCTACATGGTATACAGGTGTATGTTCCTATCCATCATATACAGGTGTATGTTCCTATCTATCATATACAGGTGCATGTTCCTATCCATAATTTACAGGTGTATGTTCCTATCTATCATATACAGGTGTATGTTCCTATCCATAATTTACAGGTGTATGTTCCTATCTATCATATACAGGTGTATGTTCCTATCTATCATATACAGGTGTATGTTCCTATCTATCATATACAGGTGTATGTTCCTATCCATCATATACAGGTGTATGTTCCTATCCATCATATACAGGTGTATGTTCCTATCTATCATATACAGGTGTATGTTCCTATCCATCATATACAGGTGTATGTTCCTATCTATCATATACAGGTGTATGTTCCTGTCCATCATATACAGGTGTATGTTCCTCTACATGGTATACAGGTGTATGTTCCTATCCATCATATACAGGTGTATGTTCCTCTACATGGTATACAGGTGTATGTTCCTATCTACCATATACAGGTGTATGTTCCTATCTATCATATACAGGTGTATGTTCCTATCTATCATATACAGGTGTATGTTCCTATCCATAATTTACAGGTGTATGTTCCTATCCATCATATACAGGTGTATGTTCCTATCCATCCTATACAGGTGTATGTTCCTATCTATCATATACAGGTGTATGTTCCTATCCATAATTTACAGGTGTATGTTCCTATCTATCCTATACAGGTGTATGTTCCTATCCATAATTTACAGGTGTATGTTCCTATCCATCATATACAGGTGTATGTTCCTATCCATCCTATACAGGTGTATGTTCCTATCTATCATATACAGGTGTATGTTCCTATCCATCCTATACAGGTGTATGTTCCTATCTATCATATACAGGTGTATGTTCCTATCCATAATTTACAGGTGTATGTTCCTATCTATCCTATACAGGTGTATGTTCCTATCTATCATATACAGGTGTATGTTCCTATCTATCATATACAGGTGTATGTTCCTATCCATAATTTACAGGTGTATGTTCCTATCTATCATATACAGGTCTATGTTCCTATCCATAATTTACAGGTGTATGTTCCTATCTATCATATACAGGTGTATGTTCCTCTACATGGTACACTGGTGTATGTTCCTCTACATGGTATACAGGTGCATGTTCCTATCCATCATATACAGGTGTATGTTCCTATCTATCATTTACAGGTGTATGTTCCTATCCATCACATACAGATGTATGTTCCTCTACATGGTATACAGGTGTATGTTCCTATCTATCATATACAGGTGTATGTTCCTATCCATCATATACAGGTGTATGTTCCTATCTATCATATACAGGTGTATGTTCCTATACATCATATACAGGTGTATGTTTCTATCTATCATATACAGGTGTATGTTCCTGTCCATCATATACAGGTGTATGTTCCTCTACATGGTACACAGGTGTATGTTCCTATCCATCATATACAGGTGTATGTTCCTATCCATTATATACAGGTGTATGTTCCTATCCATCATATACAGGTGTATGTTCCCATCCATTATATACAGGTGTATGTTCCTATCCATCATATACAGGTGTATGTTCCTATCCATCATTTACAGATGTATTGTTCTCTACATGGTGTACAGGTGTATGTTCCTATCTATCATATACAGGTGTATGTTCCTGTCCATCATATACAGGTGTATGTTCCTCTACATGGTATACAGGTGTATGTTCCTATCCATCATATACAGGTGTATGTTCCTCTACATGGTATACAGGTGTATGTTCCTATCTACCATATACAGGTGTATGTTCCTATCTATCATATACAGGTGTATGTTCCTCTACATGGTACACAGGTGTATGTTCCTCTACATGGTATACAGGTGCATGTTCCTATCCATCATATACAGGTGTATGTTCCTATCTATCATTTACAGGTGTATGTTCCTATCCATCATATACAGGTGTATGTTCCTCTACATGGTATACAGGTGTATGTTCCTATCTATTATATACAGGTGTATGTTCCTATCCATCATATACAGGTGTATGTTCCTATCTATCATATACAGGTGTATGTTCCTATCTATCATATACAGGTGTATGTTCCTATCCATCATATACAGGTGTATGTTCCTATCTATCATATACAGGTGTATGTTCCTGTCCATCATTTACAGGTGTATGTTCCTATCTATCATATACAGTTGTATGTTCCTATCCATTATATACAGGTGTATGTTCCTATCCATTATATACAGGTGTATGTTCCTATCCATCATATACAGGTGTATGTTCCTCTACATGGTATACAGGTGTATGTTCCTATCTATCATATACAGGTGTATGTTCCTATCCATTATATACAGGTGTATGTTCCTATCCATCATATACAGGTGTATGTTCCTATCCATCATATGCAGGTGTATGTTCCTATCCATCATTTACAGGTGTATTGTTCTCTACATGGTGTACAGGTGTATGTTCCTATTTTCTCATTGCCAATTACCAGAATTCCAGCAATAATGATATACACCAGGTTTCTCTCCTGCTGAACGAAAAATATTGTTGGTTTCACTCGGAACCTACACAACGGTGTATTATGTTAATTGTTGTCTCTGTCCAGTCGTGTGTCTGCCTGTCGATGATGTCACCGTATTTTAACTTCTCCCAATTAGTAGTTGTATTAACAAAAGTTTTTCGCAAATCATCATGTTTGCATTGCATCAACTGATGTTTGATTGCCACATTTCTGGAGTAACTGAGTGTTTCTTCATCATCCATGTCCTCTATCCCACTGTGTCTAAACACCTCTTCTCTACACCTTTCTTCATCATCCATGTCCTCTATCCCACTGTGTCTAAACACCTCTTCTCTACACCTTTCTTCATCATCCATGTCCTCTATCCCACTGTGTCTAAACACCTCTTCTCTACACCTTTCTTCATCATCCATGTCCTCTATCCCACTGTGTCTAAACACATCTTCTCTACACCTTTCTTCATCATCCATGTCCTCTATCCCACTGTGTCTAAACACCTCTTCTCTACACCTTTCTTCATCATCCATGTCCTCTATCCCACTGTGTCTAAACACCTCTTCTCTACACCTTTCTTCATCATCCATGTCCTCTATCCCACTGTGTCTAAACACCTCTTCTCTACACCTTTCTTCATCATCCATGTCCTCTATCCCACTGTGTCTAAACACCTCTTCTCTACACCTTTCTTCATCATCCATGTCCTCTATCCCACTGTGTCTAAACACCTCTTCTCTACACCTTTCTTCAAATTCAATTAACGGCTCTTTCGGGTTCTTGAACACATTTGGTTATCTCTCCCCAATTGGTGATTGCATTGGTCAGACCCTTAAAGAAAACAGGAATGGCTCTCCATCCATCGGCCACATCTTGCTCTTCACCACCCACAGCTCTATAAACCTTTTCTTCAAGTACTCCATGTTCACGATAGTTCAAAACAAAGGCTAATAACTGTAACCCTTCATAAGGATGTAGATTGTAGAGTTTCTTATAACGCTTCAAGTGGTCCCCCATCTTCATACCCACGTCTCGGGGATGCTGCAAAGTCTTTTGACCATTTCTCCAACTGTTTTTCAGATGCTGATTTATGTGTGATTACTGTCACTGGAGGTTTGTCTTTACTGTACCTTTTACAGACTGTGTCCTGATTGGCCTAAGACATCGTTTGTCACCGCTGTCAGAATCTATTGACTCAAAGCCAGGCAGTGCGGACCAAATGCTTGAAACGTATGATCTTTGTAATTGCAAACAAAGGTTTCTGTACCTTTGTTCTGCTTAAGTTCTGCTTTTCTGATGTATCAAATACTTATGTCACGCAATAAACTGCAATTTAATTACTTAAAAATCATACAATGTGATTTTCTGGATTTTTGTTTTAGATTCCGTCTCTCACAGTTGAAGTGTACCTATGATAAAAATTACAGACCTCTACATGCTTTGTAAGTAGGAAAACCTTCAAAATCGGCAGTGTATCAAATACTTGTTCTCCCCACTGTATATATATATGTATGTAAAAATATATATACATACATACACATACATATATACATAGAGTTGCTTGCGAAAGTATTCACCCCCCTTGATATTTTTCCTATTTTGTTACCTTACAACCGGGGATTAAAATATATTTTTTGGGGGCCTCCCGGGTGGTGCAGTGGTCTAAGGCACTGGGCTCAAACCCAGAGATTCACAATTGGCCCAGCGTCGTGTTAGGGAGGGTTTGGTCGTCAGGGATATTCTTGTCTCATCGCGCACTAGTGACTCACTCCTGTGGCGGGCTGGGCGCAGTGCATGCTGACCAGGTGTACGGTGTACGGTGTAAGATGTTTTGGGGGTTTGTATCATTTGATTTACACAACATGCACATGCAAAACATGCACTTTGACAATGCACACGGTCCCGTGTGGCTCAGTTGGTAGAGCATGGCACTTGCAACGCCAGGGTTGTGGGTTCATTCCCCACGGGGGGACCAGGATGAATATGTATGAACTTTCCAATTTGTAAGTCACTCTGGATAAGAGCGTCTGCTAAATGACTTAAATGTAAATGCAACATTTTTTGTGGGGTGAAACAAACAAGAAATAAGACTATTCCAAACCCTAAAGTTAATACTTTGCAGAGCCAAATTACAGCTGCAAGTCTCTTGGGGTATGTCTCTATAAGCTGGGCACATCTAGCCCCTGGGAATTTTGCCCATTCTTCAAGGCAAAACTGCTTCAGTTCAAGTTGGATGGGTTCCGCTGGTGTACAGCAATCTTTAAGTAATACCAAAGATTCTCAAATGGATTGAGGTCTGGGCTTTGACTAGGCCATTCCATGACATTTAAAGGTTTCCCATTAAACCACTCAAGTGTTGCTTTAGCAGTATGCTTAGGGTCATTGTCCTGCTGGAAGGTGAACCTCCATCCCAGTTTCAAATCTCTGAAAGACTGAAACAGGTTTCCCTGAAGAATTTCCCTGCATTTAGCGCTATCCATCATTCCTTCAATTCTGACCAGTTTCCCAGTCCCTGCTGGTGAAAGACATGCCCACAGCATGATGCTGCCACCACATGCTTCCCTGTGGGGATGGTGTTCTCGGGGTGATGAGAGGTGTTGGGTTTGCGCCAGACGTAGTGTTTTCCTTGATTGCCAAAAAGCTCAATTTTAGTCTCATCTGACCAGAGTACATTCTTCCATATGTTTGGGGAGTCTCACACATGCCTTTTGGCGAACACCAAATGTGATTGCTTATTTTTTACTTTAAGCCATGGGTTTTTTTCTGGTCACTCTTCCGTAAAGCCCAGCTCTGTGGAGTGTACGGCTTAAAGTGGTCCTATAGACAGATACTCCAATCTCCGCTGTGGAGCTTTGCAGCTCCTTCAGGGTTATCATTGGTCTCTTTTTTGCCTTTCTGGTTAATGCTCTCCTTGCCTGGTCCGTGAGTTTTGGTTGGCGGCCCTCTCTTGGCAGGTTTGTTGTGATGTCATATTCTTTACATTTTTTAATAATGGATTTAATGGTGCTCTGTGGGATGTTCAAAGTTTCTGATATTTTTTTATAACCCATCTCTGATCTGTACTTCTTCACAACTTTGTCCCTGGCCTGTTTGGAGAGCTCCTTGGTCTTCATGGTGCCGCTTGCTTGGTGGTGCCCCTTGCTTATTGGATTTGCAGACTCTGGGGCCCTTCAGAACAGGTGTATATATATTGAAATCATGTGACAGATCATGTGACACTTAGATTGCAACAAAGGTGGACTTTATTTGACTAATTATGTGACTTCTGAAGGTAATTGGTTGCACCAGATCTTATTTAGGGGCTCTAGGTTTCTTCCTAGGTTTTGACCTTTCTAGGGAGTTTTTCCTAGCGACCGTGCTTCTACACCTGCATTGCTTGCTGTTTGGGGTTTTAGGCTGGGTTTCTGTACAGCACTTTGATATATCAGCTGATGTAAGAAGGGCTAAATAAATACATTTGATTTCATTTGATTTTGATTTATAACAAAGGGGGTGAGTGCATATGCACGCACTATTTTTCCGCTTACATTTTTGGGGATTTTTTTAAAATAAATTGAGTGTCTAGTTTGAGAAACAGTCCTCAACTGGCAGCTTCATGAAATAGTACTCACAAAACACCAGTCTCAATGTCAACAGTGAAGAGGCTACTCCTGGATGCTGACCGTCTTGGCAGAGTTGCATAATAAAACCATATCTCAGACTGGCCAATAAAAATAAAAGATTAAGATGGGCAAAAGAACACAGACACTGGACAGAGGAACTCTGCCTAGAAGGCCAGCATCCTGGAGTCGCCTCTTCGCTGTTGACGTTGATACTGGTGTTTTGCGTGGGTAGTGTGAACGGCCCAGTACATCATTGGTGCCAAGCTCCCTACCATCCAGAACTTCTATACCAGGTGGTGTCAGAGGAAGGCCCTAAAGATGGTCAAAGACTCCAGCCACCCTAGTCATAGACTGTTTCCTCTGCTACTGCACAGCAAGCGGTACCGGAACACCACGTCTAGGTCCAAGAAGCTTAAAAAGCTTCTACCCCCAAGCCCTAAGACTCCTGAATCAAATGACTACCCAGACTATTTGCATTGCCCCCCCTCCCCCTCTTTACGCCACTGCTACTCTCTGTTGTTGTCATCTGTGCATAGTCACTTCAATAACTCTACCTACATGTACATACTTCCTCAACTAACCGGTGCCCCCGCACATGGACTCTGTACCCCGCTGTATATAGTCTCGCTATTGTTGTTTTACTGCTGCTTTCGTATTCTTATCTCTTATTCTTATCCGTATTTTTTGAAACTGCATTGCTGGTTGGGGGCTCGTAAGTAAGCATTTCACTGTAAGGTCTACACCTGTTGTATTCGGCGCATCTGACTAATATTATTTGATTTGATTCTCTCCACAGAACAAAGGCTCAATGTATGGACAAATTCTTCCCATATCTCTGACCCATTGATCATTAATTCCATATTGACCTCTAGTCCTCTGCTTTGTGTATTATCTTAAAATATTCTTACAAGTATGCTGAAAGCCATTGAGCTGTGGACAAAACAAACTTACCACAAAGGGTAAGGAGATAGAGGCTACTTGAGATTGAAAGTGCTTGAGAGAGACCATTGTATTGTTGCAATGAGAGAAGAGAGTTCTGCGCAATCTTTTTTTAACCTTTATTTAACTAGTCAAGTCAGTTAAGAACAAATTCTTATTTTCAACAACGGCCTAGGAACAGTGGGTTAACTACCTGTTCAGGGGCAGAACGACAGATTTGTACCTTGTCAGCTCGGGGATTTGAATTTGCAACCTTTCGGTTATTAGTCCAACGCTCTAACCACTAGGCTACCCTGCCGCCCCAATCTGTGCTAAAGTACATTGTATTGTGTATACAGTATCATGACATTGAAATAGAAGACAGAAAGACAGCCTAAAGCCATGCCACTGAACTGGATAAGACACACACACGCACACACACACACACACACACACACACACACACACACACACACACACACACACACACACACACACACACACACACACACACACACACACACACACACTAGTGGTGTGTGGGTCAGCTGTATGTCCACACGCACCCACCCGCAATTGCTAATAACCGATCCGCAACAGGCCGACTATGTCATGAAGTAAAAATCTGAGTCCCGAACCCAACCCTAACTGCTCAGGTAGAAAAAGCGCTGTAGGCTACAGTCAGTGACAGCTGACCGATTTTATTTGGCAGGGGGTGCAGGACTTTTTTTTGCTGGATATAGATAATATAGACATAATATATAGATAATTTCTGTTTATAATTACAGAGATTTTGGTAGGCTATTTGTTTGTGAATAATCAGATACATGCAGCTTCTCTTCTGCCATTATATGTTGCCCTAGAAGACTAAATAAACCCTTGCTCTCCTGAATAATGTAATAAATTGATTCAATGAATGCCTGAATCTAGTTGACATCAGAAAAGTTTTCTCTGTCATCTCTACTTCTTTCACGGAGCAAAGACGTTTAGGGACCGGGGATAAAATACAATGACACCTAAAGCTTAGGTTTTTGCATTAATGCCAGATAGCCTAAAATAATGAAAGAAAAACCGCAATGTTGCCTATAGAGATTAATTTCACAAGAATGATAGGTTTATGGTTTTTTTGAGGTATTGCTTTCTCTTTATTCAATCCGTCCGCCACGCACCCACCCTTGATCCACACAATATTTAATGACCCTAAAGCCGCCCCGCATATATAACAACAAGGACTGTGGGTTATGAGTCAACCCGCCCATCACTAACACACACATAAATGCTCACAGGCTCACATGCACCCATGCACACACACACACCAACACACACCAACACACACACCAAAAACACAACTGACTCCAAGATTCTGCCACGTTACTCTCACGTCAACCCTTTGGAGAGAAGCAGCAGGTGACAGGTTGTCCCCTCCCCTATTCCTTCGTAACAGTGACGCTCGGAGACAACGTAGCATCAAAGTGACATTGAGAGGCAGCTGAGTGGGAAGGAGGCAGGAGAATTTTATAAACAAAATAAATAAAATATACGGTAGAAAGCCCTGGGATATGGTAAATAGCCAGGCTGGTATACATGATCATACAGAGCACACACACACATACTCACATGCACACGTGTGCATTTTGAGAGTGCGTTTGCTATTGCTTTTGAAATACCAAAACCAGACACACTTTCAAACTTGTACACACCTATTTTACATGCACTTATTATCCGTTTCAAATAGCCTCTGATACCGATCTGAAAGGCAGAAATACAAATGCAGCTCTTTGTGATGGAGTATTCTGTCTCTTGGTGCTAAAGTCTGGATAGACATTTACAAAAATTGAGGGAACTTTCCAAAAGTTTTGCTAATGGAATTTTGCAACCCTGTGTACACTATAGTATAATTTCTCCTCTTTCCTCTCGGTGATAACAACGCCCAAAAGTCCTTCTGCTATGATTCTAAACTGACACAGGAGAGACAGTAAAGTAAGGTTTGATGTGGGCCAGGAACCTACAAAGGAAAGATAGGAAGGTAAAGTTTCATGGGGGCCAGTAACCAAGTTAACATTTCATGGGGGCCAGTAACCTACACAGGAGAGATAGGAAGGTCACTTTTCCTGGGGGCCAGTAACAAAGCTAATGTTTCATGGGGGAGAGTAGCCAAGGTAACGTTTCACGGGGGCCAGTAACCAAGGTAATGGTTCATGAAGGCCAGTAAACAAGGTAACATTTCATGGGGGCCAGTAACCAAGGTAACGTTTCATGGGGACCAGTAACCAAGGTAATGTTTCATGGGGGCCAGTAACCAAGGTAAAGTTTCATGGGGACCAGTAACCAACATAACGTTTCATGGGGGACCGTAACCAAGGTAACATTTCATGGGGACCAGTAACCTACACAGGAGAGATAGGAAGGTCACTTTTCATGGGGGCCAGTAACCAAGCTAACGTTTCATGGGGGAGAGTAACCAAGGTAATGGTTCATGAAGGCCAGTAAGCTTCATGCAAGGTCATGTTTCATGGGGACAGTAACGAAGGTAAAGAAACTTGGGGACCAGAAACCAATATAAAGTTTAATGGGGGACAGTAACCAAGGTAAAGTTTCATGTGGGACCGTAACCAAGTTAACATTTCATGGGGGCCAGTAACCTACACAGGAGAGATAGCAAGGTCACTTTTCATGGAGGCCAGTAACCAAGGTAACATTTCATGGGGGCCAGTAACTTACACAGGAGAGATTGGAAGGTAATGTTTCATGGGGAGTAACCAAGGTAATGTTTCATGAAGGCCAGTAACCAAGGTAACGTTTCATGGGGGCCAGTAACCAATATAATGTTTCATGGGGGCCAGTAACCTACACATGAGATAAAGGAAGGTAACGTTTCATGGGGCCCAGTAACCAAGCCATTGTTTAATGTGGGACAGTAACCAAGGTAACATTTCATGGGGGACATTAACCAAGGCAAAGTTTCATGGGGGCCATCAACCAATATAATGTTTAATGATGGACAGTAACCATGGTAAAGTTTCATAAGGGCCAGTAACCAAGATATTGTTTCATGGGGGACCAGTAACCAAGGTAACTTTTCATGGGGGCGAGTAACTTACACAGGAGAGATGGGAAGGTAATGCTTCATGGAGGCCAGTAAGCAAGATAACGTTTCATGGGGGCCAGTAACCAAGGTAATGTTTTATGGGGGACAGTAACCAAGGTAAAGTTTCATGGGGGTCAGTAACCTTAACACAGCTCAGCAACAGTAATAAAGGAGGATATCAAGAGGACAAAATTGAAAGTGAAGAGAGAAAAAAAAACACTCTGGCAGAGTGGTGACCTTGTGCCTGCAGTGGTTAAGTGTTGAGACTGACAACAGGGTGCCATTTTTCCCTCTTTCACGTCGTGCCCTCGGGTAAAGAAAGGAGGGAGGAGGAGAGGAAATGAGGGAAGCAGCAAGGCGACCAGACACAGGGAAAAAAGCTTTTAGTGGACTTTTTTGTTTGCTTTAGAAACCATTTCATGACATCTCCCTTGAGCACAGACAGACCACACAGTCTCACACACACACACACACACACAAAAAACAAGCAAAACACACTCATACACTCTTGACCAATTCTCTGACTGCTCTTGAGGTCTGCATGCTATTTAGCTTTTGGGCCATAGGGGATGTTTCAGGTCATTGTGTGTCTGTGTGTAAGTAGAGAGGAAGGGGATGGTTGTGTTCACTGAAGGGTTAGAGGAATGTATGTGGTTTCATCCCTAATGACACCCCATATGCTGGGCTCCCCTCCTAAAAGAAACACGGGTTTTCAATGGTAGCGCCCTGATTAAATAAAGGTACATAATAGAATGTAATTCCTTATATAGTGCACTACCCTAAGGGCCCGGGTCAAAAGCAGTACACTGTAATATGGCACCATTTGGGATGCATACTGTACATATTTAGTAGCTACTACTAAGCAATACCTCCAGGTAAAAAATAAATACATGCAGATTGTCAAAAAACATGTCTTGGGGGCCCGTAACCAATTCTTATGGAACACGCCAGGAGGTACCAATTCTGCAGGTACCAGATTACGTCAGGACCTGGCGAAATGTGGAAGCTATACCATCCACTAGGAGACTCTTGAGTGCCTTTTACCATCTAGTAGGCTTGTGGCTTGCTAGGGTGTTGTGGATGGGGATAGTGGATGATGGATGGTGGATGAGAATGGTGGATAGGGATGGTGGATGGGATGGTGGATGGTGGATGGGGATGGTGGATGGTGGATAGGAATGGTGGACGGTGGATGGGGGATGGTGATGGAGGATGGTGGATGGGGATGGTGGATGGTGATGGTGGATGGGGGATGGTGGATGGCGGATGGGGATGGTGAGTCGTCTTGAAAGGGAAAGATGCACATCCCTAATTATAACATATAGTAAAAACGTATGTTGCTTGACATTATGTGGGGTGGCGGTGTGGCAGGGTAGCCTAGGGGTTAGAGCATTGGGCTAGTAACTGAAAGGTTGCAAGATCGAATCCATGAGCTGACAAGGTACAAATCTGTCATTCTGCCCCTGAACAAGGCATTTAACCCACTGTTCCTAGGCAGTCATTGAAAATAAGAATTTGTTCTTAACTGACTTACCTAGTAAAATAAAAATTACATTTAAATTATAAGGCATTACTGAAGCTCATACATACTTATCATATGTTTTAAAGGGTTATAGCTGTGGGATTTAAGTAAAGATTCAAGCCATATTTTTCTTTCTACTATTTCATGCATTGTATATCTTTTTTTGTGTTTTACTGTTCAAAGTTCAAATCTCAAGCAAAGTTATTATCTTAAAATGTACAGTTCTGTCAGATTTAGACATTGTCTGACATTCCACTACCATGGTGTCCAGCCTTGACATTTCTCAGCTAGATGTACGAGTGAGTGATGGCTCTTGTTTCAGAGTATGATATGTGTGTGACAGGTAATGTGTGTCTCTATCCTTTCTACTGTAATGGGGTGTCTCTGGCTCTCTGAGGTCACATGAGGTCTGATTGAAATGTCAGCATGCTGTGTGTGGCCATTTCATATTTACTGATTAATTACTGGAATACTTAATAATTGATCTGATACATTTGATTATCCTACCCAAATGAATCTAAGAGGAGCACCATTAAGGAATTGGATACATAGAAATCCTTGAATTAGTTATCATAACCAGTGTGTCAGGTTTTGGCCAGGACTATTCTGTTTTTTTGTCACTAGATGTCCCCATTGCACCTTTTTTGTACCTTTTGTTTTTGCCCTTGCTCTAATTATTGTTTGCACCTGTATGTCGTTCCCTTGTTAGTATTTAATCCCTGTGTGTTCCTCAGTTCCTTGCTCAGTGTTTGTATGTTAGCACCCAGCCCCAGCCTTTGTGAACATATATTCTCTAGTTGGATTTTCCAGAGGTTCTCTGGTTTTGTTCTTGTTTATTTTTTGATTAGTCTTTTGAGGTTTGTTTTTTCCCTGCTGTTCTTACCACTTTGTGGATTTATAATTTTGGCCTGAAGATTTTTCCTTTATTAAACCTCCATCTCTACTACTGCTGTGTCTGCCTCATCTTCTGGGTTCTGCCAATTATTAGTGACTGTTTCTCGCACCGGGTCCTGACAGAAACACTGAGCCATTAATATGAACCCAGAGGCAGCCAGTACCCAGGACTTTTTTCCCATGCTGTCCCACCACGAGGGGACTGTCCAACGTCACGAAGCTGCTCTGGTTCAGCAAGAGGCCTTACTGGCTGGACATTCTCAACTTCTGTCGGAGATGATGACTTCCATAAAGCAGATTTCTGATCAACTTTCTCCTGCAACCGCTTCTGCTCCAGTTCATCAGATTCAAGTGCCCGTGGCAGTTAACTCCCTGGCTGAACCTCGTCTGCCGCCTCCCCAACGGTTCTCAGGTGATCCGAGTGTTTGTAAGGGGTTTTTCACCCAATGTTCTCTCTCCTTCGAGCTGCAACCCTCGTCGTTTCCCACCGACCGGTCCAAGATAGCATATATCATCACCCTGCTGTCGGAAAAAGCCCTAGCCTGGGCTACTGCTGTGTGGGATGCCCAAAGTCCCTGCTGTGCCAGCTACTCTACCTTTGCTGAAGAATTCAAGCGAGTGTTTCAAGGTCCTACCAGCGGTCCTGACTCAGCCAAACAGCTCCTGACTCTCCGCCAAGGTCGGCGCAGCGTGACGGACTATGCCATCCAGTTCCACACGGTGGCAGCAGCGAGTGGCTGGAACGACGAGGCGCTCACAGTGTGTTTTTTGAAGGGTCTTTCCGACACCATCCAGGATGAACTGGCCACTCGGGAACCACCAGACAACCTCGAGTCCCTGATCAAGTTGGCTTCACGCATAGACCAGCGTCTGAGAGAGAGAGAGCTCAACCATAGATCTCTCACCCTAGCTCCTATCGGTCCCAGCTCCGAGTCTCCACCTTTATCCTCGCTGACTCTACCGGAACCCATGCAGGTTGGACGCATATCCCAGGCTGAGAGAGACCGCCGGATGAGGGAGCGATGCTGTCTATATTGCGGCAAACCGGGCCATTTCCTCTCCACGTGTCCCGGGCTCCAGGGAAAACGCACTCTCCCGTGCAGGCCTGGGAGGACTGTAACGGGAAACATAACCTCCTCCCATCCATCCAACTCCCGCCTGCTCATTCCAGTTACCCTTTCCTGGGACAACCACGAGCTTCCCCTTCAAGCCTTGGTAGACTCTGGAGCCGCAGGTAACTTCATGGATGGTGTCTGGGCGAAGGAGAATGGCGTTCCCTCTGAACCTCTAAGTGACCCCATAAGGGTTACTACGTTGGATGGAAGCCCTTTGGGATCTGGACTTGTCACTCGTGTCACTACCCCCTTGCGACTTTCAGTTTCCCAACACCAGGAAGTGATGAACTTTCATCTGACCTCGTGTTCCGAGTTCCCTCTCGTCCTTGGATACCCCTGGCTTCACAGCCATAACCCTCACATCGACTGGTCTGTGGGCACTATCAAGCAGTGGGGTCCTACGTGCCAAGCCACTTGTATCTTCCCAAGTTCCCCGAGTTCCCCTCCCGAGTCTCTAGAATCCATCGACCTGTCCCGAGTTCCCGAGTGTTACCATGACCTTAAACCGGTATTTAGCAAACAGAGGGCCACCAAACTACCACCCCATAGACCTTACGATTGCCTCATCGACCTGTTTCCGGGCACCTGCCCCCCCAGGGGTCGGATCTTTTCCCTATCTCCTCCCGAACGAGCTGCTATGGATACCTACATCAAGGACTCTCTGGCAGCAGGCCTCATGCGTCCATCCACCTCACCGGCGGGAGCAGGGTTTTTCTTTGTGGCCAAAAAAGACGGGGGATTACGTCCTTGCATCGACTACCGGGGACTTAATGCCATAACCGTCCGTAACCGCTACCCGCTACCCCTTATGGCCACAGCCTTTGAGCTGCTCCAGGAAGCAGTGGTCTTCACTAAGCTTGACCTGCGGAACGCATACCATCTTGTGCGGATCAAACCCGGTGACGAGTGGAAGACCGCTTTCAACACGCCTACTGGTCACTACGAATACTTGGTGATGCCCTTCGGCCTGACCAACGCCCCGGCTGTGTTCCAAGCGCTCATAAACGATGTGCTTAGGGATATGCTTAACATTTTCGTGTTTGTTTACTTGGATGACATCCTCATCTTTTCAAGCTCCCTTCAAGAACACACTAAGCATGTCAGACAAGTGCTCAAACGCCTTCTAGACAGCCATTTGTACGTTAAGCCTGAAAAGTGTGAATTCCATTCCTCTCGAGTACAATTCCTGGGATTTGTAGTGGAACCCGGTCGAGTCCAGATGGATCCCAAGAAGGTAGGGGCGGTAGCAGATTGGTCCACCCCCAAGTCCGTTAAGGAAGTTCAGCGTTTCCTGGGCTTCACTAACTTCTACCGCAAGTTCATCAAGAACTTCAGCTCGGTGGCAGCTCCTCTCTCAGCGTTAACCAAGGGTGGCAACACAAGGTTTCTGTGGGGAAGAGAAGCTGAGACGGCCTTCCAAGGACTCAAGCAGCGCATCCTCTCTGCTCCCATCCTGACACTACCGACGGCGGATGAACCTTTTGTGGTGGAGGTAGACGCATCAGAGGTTGGTGTTGGAGCTGTCCTGTCTCAGAGGGGTGAAGACAAGAGGCTTCATCCTTGCGCCTTCTTCTCTCACCGGCTTACCCCGGCCGAAAGGAATTACGATGTGGGGGATCGTGAACTCCTAGCGGTTAAGATGGCATTGAAGGAATGGAGACACTGGCTCGAGGGGGCTTCTCAACCGTTTCAAGTGCTTACGGACCACAAAAATCTGGAGTATATCCAGCAGGCGAAGCGGTTGAATTCCAGACAAGCTCGATGGTCTCTTTTCTTCAGCCGATTCCAGTTTATCCTCACCTATAGACCCGGGTCGAAGAATCTCAAACCGGACGCCTTGTCACGAATCTACTCTCCTGCCATTCGAGAAGATACTGACATGACTGTCCTTCCGGCCGCTAAGATCGTGGCTCCGATCTCGTGGCAAGTGGAGGATACCGTGAAACAAGCTCAAGCCATCGAACCGGGCCCTGGAGGAGTTCCTGCTAATCGGTTGTTTGTTCCCAAGGCAGCAAGGTCCCAAGTCCTTCTGTGGGGGCACTCCTCTCGCCTCACCTGTCACCCGGGCGTAGGTCGCACCTTGGAGTTCATCCAGCGTAAGTTCTGGTGGCCCACCATAAAAGAAGACGTTGCCACTTTCGTCAAGGCCTGTCCCGTGTGCTGCCAGGGAAAATCTTCTCACCTCCGCCCTCAAGGACTCCTTCACCCTTTATCTATTCCCCACCGACCCTGGTCCCATATCTCATTGGACTTTATTACTGGCCTTCCTCCGTCCCATGGTAATACTACTATCCTAGTCATCATCGACAGGTTTTCTAAGGCGGCCAGGTTCGTTCCCTTGACTAAGTTACCTTCTGCCAAGGAAACGGCTGAGTTGGTGATTAACCATGTGTTCCGAGTCTTCGGCATTCCGCAAGATATGGTTTCCGACAGAGGTCCCCAGTTCGCCTCAAGGTTTTGGAAGGCCTTCTGCCAACTCATAGGGGCCACTGCCAGTCTATCTTCAGGGTACCATCCGGAGTCCAATGGCCAAACCAAGAGGATGAATCAAGAGCTGGAAACCACCCTCAGATGTATGGTCTCCAACAACCCGTCCACATGGTCGTCCTTCTTGGTTTGGGCCGAGTACGCGCACAACACATTGTGCTCCTCCTCCACTGGTATGTCCCCGCACGAGTGTCAGTTTGGCTATGCTCCTCCATTGTTCCCGGACCAGGAGGCAGAAGTCAGTGTGCCTTCAGCCTCGAGGTTCATCAGACGCTGTCGGCTTACGTGGAAGAAGGCCCGTCTTAATCTTCTGCGTTCCTCACTGAGGTACCAACAACAAGCCAACAGACGTCGCCGTCCCGGGCCTACCCTGCGCCTCGGCCAGAGTATGGCTCTCAACCAAGAATTTACCGCTACGGGTGGAGTCTCGCAAACTGTCCCAGAAATTCATCGGTCCCTTTAAGGTTGCCAGAAGAGTGAACCCCGTTACTTTTCGCCTGCATTTACCCAGATCCCTTAAAATTAATCCCACGTTTCACATTTCTTTATTAAAACCTGTTGTTTTTTCTCCCCTTATCCCGGCAGGCAGACCTCCCCCTCCGCCCCGTATCATCGGAGGCCAGTCGGCTTATACCGTCCATCGGATACTGGATTCCCGCCGGGTGCAGCGGTCCTGGCAGTATCTGGTGGACTGGGAAGGCTACGGTCCCGAGGAGCGCTCCTGGGTTCCTGCCAAAGACATACTGGACCCTGACCTCATTCGTCAGTTCAGGGTCCTCCACCCTGAGAAGGCTGGTAGGAACGTCAGGAGCCGTTCCTAGGAGGGGGATTCTGTCAGGTTTTGGCCAGGACTATTCTGTTTTTTTGTCACTAGATGTCCCCATTGCACCTCTTTTGTACCTTTTGTTTTTGCCCTTGCTCTAATTATTGTTTGCACCTGTATGTCGTTCCCTTGTTAGTATTTAATCCCTGTGTGTTCCTCAGTTCCTTGCTCAGTGTTTGTATGTTAGCACCCAGCCCCAGCCTTTGTGAACATATATTCTCTAGTTGGATTTTCCAGAGGTTCTCTGGTTTTGTTCTTGTTTATTTTTTGATTAGTCTTTTGAGGTTTGTTTTTTCCCTGCTGTTCTTACCACTTTGTGGATTTATAATTTTGGCCTGAAGATTTTTCCTTTATTAAACCTCCATCTCTAGTACTGCTGTGTCTGCCTCATCTTCTGGGTTCTGCCAATTATTAGTGACTGTTTCTCGCACCGGGTCCTGACACAGTGGTTATCATACCATTAATTCCATATCAAAAATATAATTAAGCTCTGAAACTGCAATAACTCCATCGCTCACAAATGAACACAATGCCACAAATAATTCATTCAAAGTTTTATTTACCCGACTAAATAAGTTGGAAAAGTAGGTAGTAAAAGACACTATATAAAACAGGCTACAATGGGGTTCAACACAGTTATTGAGGTGAGAGTCTCCACAGGATAATATAAATACACTTCTGTACTCAACTCTGGCAAATACACAACACATTCCACAGGACTTTTGAGAATTATATAATTGTATTAACTGAAAAAGAAAATGGGAGAGGACTACACCGACATAGGCTTTCGCAACTATGTAACTCTAGAGCTCCCCAACCAGGAATAAACATGAACTAGGCTAGCGCTTAGCATCTGATGTGGACAGTGACGGGACAGTGTTGATCACGAATTTGTAAATTAGACCTGCCGTCTTACAATACTCAATGACTTCCACCACTTTACACACACAATGCCACTTTCAGAGGAAATTAAGAATGCAATGGGGTAATTTACTTGTACGTCAATGTTGTCTGCCCAGTCGGATTCCGATCAGGATAGGACGAAGCCGGGTTGGAGCTGAAAAAGGCGCATGGTCCTAGTCTCTCTGTCCCCCCCGGACTGCTCAGTCCATGAAAGTAAAGTCTATAAAAACAAGTCCTGTAATTTATAGGGATACTCACAAAGGGCTGGCCGATTAGACAGGACAGGGCATCAAAGGACCACCCTGTTGATTCTGAGAATGCACCAAATCCCTGTCCATTATTATGAACCTGAAATGTCCTCATAAGTGTCTACAACATGTTCCCATTGTACAGAAAACAGTTGAACCGTCCCTAGGATGAAATAAGTTACCAGTAGGTTGTAAATATGCCTTGGGTGAAATACCACGTTCCATGTTATAGCAAATACACACATTATACCCCTTTTAATGAGAGAAATATTTCAGTATGCTTCAAGTTATATCAACATGTCATGAGTCCTTCAGTTTAATACATTGTTCAGAAAACATGTTTAAATGCCCTTTCTCTATCGGCGCCACCCTCCTTTGTAAAAAAGAGTAAAACGTTTCTGACTTCCTGGCGCCAGAAGTCTGGCGATCCCCAGTAACACATGTGGCTCGTAAAGATGTCTCTTGATTTATAGAAAGGGTCTGTTCTTTTGTCTCCTGACCCCCCTCAGGACCAGTCATAGTCATAAAAGGCGAAAGGGAGAGCAGGTTATTCATTCAGTTGATGCGGCACAGGGAATATCTGTTCTTCACCCCCCCCCAACCGAGGGGCCTTTGTCAACAACCAACTGTAAATATTGGCCTCTATCGTGGGCTCTCGTTACACCTGTCACCTGTCACCTGTCACCTGTCACCTATTCAAAAGGGACACGAAGTACACACACATGCACAGAAACACACGTATGTACTGTATACACACAAGTGCCACAAACACACTCAACAGGGACACTAGATGGGATTTAAAAATAACTGTCACAGAATACACACATGCAAATGCACACAAATGCACACATGACGCACACACACACATTTGACGAGGACATTGTTGGCGCACAATAACAAAAATGGCCACCAAAAAGACCACAGGAACAGTGCAGAGGGAGTTGAAACGCAACATTAATAGGTTGTTCATGACTGGCACAGTGATTGGCACTGATAGTAGAGTTAGACAGATGATGTGTTCACAACCTGAGTTGAATGGAGTTGCTTCACTTTGACACTTGTCAGAAAACCCCATTCAACACCTCCCCATGCAACACTGATATTACAAGAAATAACGGTTGTTGTTGTACTGACAGCCTTGCATGCAACTTCCTATGCCATCCCAAAGCCTGAAATTACAATATACTGTATATCAGGACAAAAATATTTGTACCCCCTAAAAATTCAGAGTGAAAACTGTGCTTGCTAGCCGGTTCCTATTTTAACACATCTATCTACATTGCCTTTAGAAAGTATTCGTACCCCTTGAGTTATTCCACATTTTGTTGTGTTACAGCCTGAATTAGAAATTGATTATCCTCACTAGGGTAGGGGGCACTATTTTCACGTCCGGATGAAAAGCGTGCCCAAAGTAAACTGCCTTTTACTTAGGCCAGAAGCTAGGATATGCATTTAATTGGTAGATTTGGATAGAAAACACTCTAAAGTTTCCAAAACTGTTACAATAATGTCTGTGAGTATAACATAACTGAAATGGCAGGCAAAAACCTGAAAAGAATCCATCCAGGAAGTGGGATTTTTTTATGTTTGTAGTTTTCCATTGACTGCCTTTCCAGTATCTAATGACTTAGGACTGAAATTGCACTTCCTATGGCTTCCACTAGAGGTCAACAGTCTTTAGAAATTGTTTCAGGCTTGTATTCTGAAAAATTAGTGAGTAAGACCATTCTGAGTGAGTGGATAGTGGAAAGTCCCCAGACCTGTTTTCTGCGCACGACCGAGAGTGGGCCTTTCTTGTTTTTCTTTTATATCCTGTTCGGGATAGGGGGCAGCATTTTCAAGTTCAGATGAAACGCGTGCCCAGAGTATACTGCCTGCTACTCAAGCCCAGAAGCTAATATATGCATATTATTAGTAGAGTTGGATAGAAAACACTCTGAAGTTATTAAAACTGTTTGAATGATGTCTGTGAGTATAACATAACTCATATGGCAGGCAAAAACCTGAGAAAAAATCTAACCAGGAAGTGGGAAATCTGAGGTTTGTAGTTTTTCAACTCATTGCCTTTCTAATATACAGTGTCTATGGGGTCATATTGCACTTCCCAAGGCTTCCACTAGATGTCAACAGTCTTTAGAACCTCGTTTGATGCTTCTACTGTGAAGGAGGGGGGAATGAGAGCTGTTTGAGTCAGGGGTCTGGCAGAGTGCCACGAGCTCAGTCTCGCGCGCTCCCGTGAGAGTTAGCTGCGTTCCATTGCATTTCTACAGACAAAGGAATTCTCCGGTTGAAACATTATTTAAGATTTATGATAAAAACATGCTTAAGATTGATTCTATACTTCGAGCGCCGATGTATAACACTGGTATGTTTTATGAATTTTTATTTTGAGTATTTCTGTTTTTGAATTTGGCGCTCTGCAATTTCACCGGATGTTGGCAAGGTGGGACGCTAGCATCCCACACACCCTAGAGAGGTTAAATGTATTTTGTTTCTCACCCATCTACACCCAATGCCCAATAATGCCAATGTGAAGACATGTTTTTAGAATTAGTGGCAAAATTATTGAAAATGAAATACAGAAATAAATAATATACATAAGTATTCACACCCCTAAGTCAATACTTTGTAAAAACACCAATGGCAATGACTATAGCTGTGAGTGTTTCTGGGTAAGTCTAAGAGCTTTCTACACCTTGTTACGATGAGCGAAGGAGGGGAACCCAAGAACGGACTCAGAAGAGGAGGCCGGGATGAATGCACCAAAATGTTTATTGAACACAGAGAAATGGGGAGTGCAGAACCGGGGTAACTCAGATGAGTTGCAACAACCAGGAGTGTAGAGTGAGGTTGGAGTTGGCTGAGTAGAACAGGAGAACAGGTCCTGAGGGGAATCCAAGGTAGTAGTGGTGAGTGATATCCAGAGCAAGGTGGTTGGTGGTGAGATGTGGAACAGGAGACAGGAGCCAGAGACAGAGCAGTAACTGCAAGGAGAGGACAAAAATGGTGTAAGGCAGGAAAACAAGCACAGCAGAGCAACAGGATCTTGAGAATAGACAAAAGGCTAGAATGATAACTGACTGAGCAGAGATTACAATCTGCCAGAGTGGAGGTGGCAGGAATGAGTATATGTAGAGGTCTTGATTTTTGGGATGATTTGCAGCTGGTAGGGATCTGCTCTGACTCCAGCACGCATGTCTCCAACCACACAATCACACCAAGAGAGAGAGAGTGTATACCGGGGGAGAACTGCAGGTTAGGACGACACCAGATGAACACCAGAGGGCGTAGTGGGAGCAGATGTGACACACCTGGATTGTGTAACATTTTCCCATTATTCTTTTCAAAATTCTTCAAGCTCTGTCAAATTGGTTGTTGATCATTGCTAGACAACCATTTGCAGGTCTAGCCTTAGATTTTTAAGTAGATTTAAGTCAAAACTGTAACTTGGCCACTATGGAACATTCACTGTCTTCTTGGTAAGCAACTCTAATGCAAATGTGTTCTTTTGTTTTAGGTTATTGTCCTGCTGAAAGGTGAATTCATCTCCCAGTGTCTGGTGGAAAGCAGACTGAACCAGATTTTCCTCTAGGATTGTGTCTGTGTTTAGCGTCATTACGTTTTTTTTTTATCCTGAAAAACTCCTTAACCATTACAAGCATACCCATAACATGATGCAGCCACCACTACAGTATTGTTGAACATATGAAGAGTGGTAATCAGTAATCTATTCAGGACAAAAAGTGAATTAATTTGCCACATTTTGCAGTATTTCATTAGTGCCTTGTTGCAAACAAGATGCATGTATTGGAAAATTTTGTATTCTGTACAGGCTTTCTTATTTTCACTCTGTCAATTAGGTTAGTATTGTGGAGTGACTACAATGTTGTTGATCCTTCTTCAGTTTTCTCCTTTCATAGCCATCAAACTCTATAGCTGTTATAAAGTCACCATTAGCCTCATGGTGAAATCTCTGAGCTTATTTCTTCCAATCCACAACTGAGTTAGGAAGAATGCCTGTATCTTTGTAGCAACTGGGTGTATTGACACACCATCTAAAGTGTAATTAATATCTTCACCATGCTCAAAGAGATATTAAATATCTTATGTTTTGTATTTATCGGTTACACTTCCACCAATCGGTGCCCTTCTTTGCGAGACATTGGAAAACCTGCCCGGTCTTTGTGGTTGAATCTGTGTTTGAAATCCACTGATTGGCTGAGGGACCTTATAATTGTGTGAAGGGTAGAGAGATGAGGTAGTCATTCAAAGTGATTCCGTGCAACTTACAATGTCACTTTTTAAGCAAATGTTTACTCCTGAACATATTTAGGTTTGCCATAACAAAGAAGTTGAATACTTATCGACTCAAGACTTTTCAGCTTTTCATTTTTAATAATTTTTTAAATTTTCTTAAACATAATTCCACTTTGACATTATGGAGTATTGTGTGTTGGCCAGTGACACAAAATCAAAATGTAATCCATTTTGAATTCAGGCTGTAACGCAACAAAATGTGTAAAAATGAACGGTGTGTGAATACTTTCTGAAAGCACTGTACCTATCCCAGAATGAAATAAATACTCAAAGGAAACTTTCAATATCCTATTTGAGTGTGGACACACACACACACACAGACACATACACATACACACACACACACAGAGAAACACAAACACACAAAGACACACACACAGAGACACACACGGTGAGCCATTTAAAATGAATATCAATTCTATTAGCTCCTCAATTAAGCTACTGACTGATGACATTTTAGATCAATAAACAAATTGGTGTAAAAATACCCCTTTCCTCAATTAACATGGGACAGACCGATAGCTAAAAGCTCAGTTCTGAATGATAAATAAATGGTCTAGAATATGAGCCTGTGGCTTACATGTAATGCTATTGAACTTCCATGTTCATCAAAGAAACAAGGGAGGACTTGAAAGGGCTATCGAGGGACAGGGAGGGACAAGGAGGGCCAGGGAGGGCTAGGGAAGGCCAGGGAGGTTCAGGGAGGGCTATGGTGGGCCAGGGAGGGCCACGGAGGCGTAGGGAGGGCCACGGAGGGTTAGGGAGGGCCAGGGAGGCGTAGGGAGGGCTACGGAGGGGCAGGGAGGGCCAGGGAGGGCTACGGAGGGCCAGGGAGGGCCATGGAGGGCTACAGAGGTCCAGGGAGGGCTACGGAGGCGTAGGGAGGGCTACGGTGGGCCAGGGAGGGCCACGGAGGCGTAGGGAGGGCTACGGAGGGCCACAGAGGGTCAGGGAGGGCTACGGAGGGCCAGGGAGGGCTACGGAGGCGTAGGGAGGGCTACGGAGGGCCAGGGAGGGCTACGGAGGGCCAGGGAGGGCTATGGAGGGCCAGGGAGGGCTACGGAGGCGTAGGGAGGGCTACGGAGGGCCAGGGAGGGCTACGGAGGGCCAGGGAGGGCCACAGAGGCGTAGGGAGGGTCAGGGAGGGCTACGGTGGGCCAGGGAGGGCTACGGTGGGCCAGGAAGGGCCACGGAGGCGTAGGGAGGGCTACGGAGGGCCAGGGAGGGATACGGAGGGCCAGGGAGGGCTACGGAGGTTCAGGGAGTGCTGGCATGACAGGAATGCTGCACTAATGCTGCATTAGGGTGACATTTGTTTCCTGCGTGCACACACACACAGACACACACACGTCCACGCAAGCACACAAACCCACACACACACACAGACACACACAAAGTGCAGCAGCAGCTTCCAGTCGTCTCATTAAGACATATGAAAGGCTTGTGAAGAAGACCCATGGGAGCATTCCATTAGTGCTCTGTCGAGGCTAGCTCTTTACTGAAGCACACAGCAGGCTCTGGGATTGTTTGCTATGGCTGTCTGAGGATTAAAACAAACACACATCAAAACCCACAGGGCTTCAAAGAGACAAATAATGTAGGAACGAGAGTTCAGCAAAATGATGTAGCAAAGGTGGTCCAGGGAATGAGGCACTAGGCTCACATGATGAGTGACGGCTAAGGCAAGTATACGCGCCTGATATACCCGGACTCGTGTTAACTCCCAGAGCTGCTCCATATGCTTTAGCTAAGAGGGATAACATGGTCTTGAGGTACAAGGGTTGATCATGTTAACATACCTTTGATCTACCCATGGTTGTATGACCCATTCCAGCTAACACATTAGGTTCCAAGAACGTATGTTTTTGATGTCGGTTTGGTTCTGGGAACATTCCTATCTAGCTGCAGGCAGCCTAGCAGTTAGAGCATCAGGACAGTAATTGAAAGGTTGCATGTTCGAATCCTGAGCTGGCAAGGTTGAAAAATATGCTGTTCTACCCTTGAGCAATGCAGTTAACCCCCACAACAACTTCTCTGTGGGATGTCGATTAAGGCAGCCACCAGCACCTCTCTGATTCAGAGGGTTTGGGTTAAACTACAAAAATCTCTGAAACTGGAAACACTTATCTCCCTCTCTAGCTTTAAGCCCCAGCTGTCAGAGCAGCTCACAGATTACTGCACCTGTACATAGCCCATCTATAATTTAGCCCAAACAACTACCTCTTCCCCTACTGTATTTATTTAGCTCCTTTGCACACCATTATTTCTATTTCTACTTTGCACATTCTTCCACTGCAAATCAACCATTCCAGTGTTTTACTTGCTATATTGTATTTACCTCGCCACCATGGCCTTTATTTGCCTTTACCTCCCTTATCTCACCTCATTTGCTCACATTGTATATAGACATATTTTTCTACTGTATTATTGACTGTATGTTTGTTTTACTCCATGTGTAACTCTGTGTTGTTGTATGTGTCGAACTGCTTTGCTTTATCTTGGCCAGGTCACAATTGAAAATTAGAACTTGTTCTCAACTTGCCTACCTGGTTAAATAAAGGTGAAATAAAAAAAATGGAAGTCACATTTTGGTTGAATGCATTCAGTTGAGCAACTGACTAGGGATCACCTTTCCCTTCAATGGATATGAAGACAGCTTGTATGGTCTCCAGGAAAAAGCATTATTGATGCACTATGTGCAGTAGTTCCACGGGCATCAAAGCAGCTTTTATGTTGCTTCATCCACTATAATAGAATTAAATGTAAGCCTTAAAATGATCTACAAATCTCCAACGATGTGTTAAATATACAAGTAACATAGAGCACCAACTGGAATCATTTGAAACAAATGTTCTCTTTTTTTTATAATTGAGCAATTAACTTTTGAAAGATAATCCATACATTTATACCCCTGGTAGTGTAGCCTATTAACCATTAAATGTGCAGTGTTTCAGTGTGTGAGAGATTTTACATATGAAGGAAATATTTACCCCTCGTAGTGTAGTCTATTAAGCATTACCCCCGGTAGTGTAGTCTATGTAATGAAAGCATTACACCTGGTAGTGTAACTACGTAATGAAAGCATTACCCCTGGTAGTGTAGGCCATTTAATGAAAGCATTACACCTGGTAGTGTAGTCTATTAAGCATTACCCCCAGTAGTGTAGTCTATGTAATGAAAGCATTACACCTGGTAGTGAAACTACGTAATGAAAGCATTACCCCTGGTAGTGTAGTCTGTGTAATGAAAGCATCACCGCTGGTAGTGTAGTCTATATAACGAAAGCATTACCCCTGGTAGTGTAGTCTATATAATGAAAGCATTACCCCTGGTAGTGTAGTCTATGTAATGAAAGCATCACACCTGGTAGTGTAGTCTATATAATGAAAGCATCACCCCTGGTAGTGTAGTCTATATAATGAAAGCATCACCCCTGGTAGTGTAGTCTATATAATGAAAGTATCACCCCTGGTAGTGTAGTCTATATAATGAATGCATCACCCCTGCGGCCTGAAGAAAAGGGAATGATGTTGCAGAACTGTTGTGAAGTTTGCCAACCTTTGTATATCTATGGGTCTGGTGTGACTCTGCTAGAAGCACACCTTGGTGAGAGGCAATAACACACACACACACACACACACACACACACACACACACACACACACACACACACACACACACACACACACACACACACACACACACACACACACACACACACACACACACACACACACACACACACACACACACACACACACACACCATTCAGAAACACACACTGGGGTGCTGTGTAGACTGATTTGATTTCTTTTTCACTCTCCGTTTTCCATAGACCAGACTATTTTTTCCAACGATTTACTGTATAGGGACAGAGAGCGATGGAGAGAATGACTCAGAGAGGGATGGCGAGAGAAATTAGAGATGTTGAATTCCAATTATGTACAGATGGCCAAACAAAACAGAAGAGCAGGCGAATGGACAGAATACAGACTGGGAGAGAGGACAAAAGATTTAGCTTAATTAATGAGGGACTACAGTCACTCAGTGTGGGGTAGAAGAATGGGAAATGTTTTTCTAAATAAATATGAATCCCCCCAAAAATAATAGAAGTATTGTCCAATTGTGGGAGTCAAAAACAACCACGATCACCCCATTGATTGCGTCAGTTGCAATATCATTTGAAAACAGTGTCCGTTCAGCACCAGAATGGGTGTCAATGGATAACTTCCTATTTTGTTAGAGAGATACAACTTAAAGAGATGTTGTCTCAGTTATCTGTTCTGAGAGTAAAGGAAACAGAATTCATATCTCATCATTATTTCATTGAGACAATAATATGAACTGCCACGAGTGCTAACCGCCAAGCAACGTTGAGGTGCGAACAACACTCTGAGAATGGTGAAAAGTTCTGAGAAATGAATTTGGTCAACATGTATGTACTCGTTGTTTTTTTTTTTTATGTCAAAGTTCTGCAAATTCTATAGGTGGACACACACAGTGTGCTCAGAGAGCTGTGACTCATCGTTTCAACATTGAATTACCACTACCTAATGAAAAGTACCTCTCCTTTTGTAGCCGATCACAGCTAGTTGTTGTTAGCTTTAGCATTGCATAGAGACATTGACTTCCTGAGACCTGAACACAGTCACCCACAACAAATAAAGGCTTTCGTGGATCAGTAGTATTGAGTGTGACTTTACGTACACTGTTTCTGTCATAGCATCAAATCCCGCTGCCACTAGACACACAGTATTCATTATAAATCCCCCAGCACACTTTTGACCCAACAATATCCATACCCTCTAATCCCATCTAATAATTATCCTAACGAATCTGTTTTTAATCCACATATGATGTGTATGCCTCCAGCATATCTAGAGATAAGAGTAGAACATGTTGGGTTTTATGGTAGTGGTTTATGAGGACGGCACTCTCATCCATTTCCTACTCATATCTTAATCTCCACAGCTTTAGCCACTGTAATCAAACAAGCTGTGGTTTGGAATTGGGCTGCAGTAATTAGTAGCAGGACCGACCTGCTTGTGGCTGGAAATCTGTCTTTTAGTGGTGGTCTTTGACATGTAATACTTTAAAGTTATTCTGAAGAGGGTTGAAGAAAATATATACATTTGTCACATTTAGAAGAAAATACAAGAGACAATTCACATCCTCTCTCCCTCTCTCTCTGTCTCCCTCTCTGTCTCCCTCTCTCTCCCTCTCTCTCTCTCCATCTCCCTCACTTGAAGAAAATGCCCAGTGGTATGATCATGTATGGTAGGCATGCTCGGCTAAGGTCAAAGAATGTTGTGCGTCAATGAATTATGCAGTGGAATACATAACCCAATTATGAAGGGTTTTAATGAATAGTCTTTCTGTGTGTCAGCTGTGATGTTTATGCATCTCTCCCAACTCACTCACTGTCACTCCATTTCCTCCCTCTGTCTCTCCCTCGCTTTCTCTCTCTCTCTCTCTCTCGCTCACAGTCCATTTCCTCCCACTCTCTCCTTTTCTGTCCATGCAATTTATTATGTGACTTTTTAAGTAAATGTAGGTTTACCAAAACAAAGGTGTTGAAAACTTCTTGACTCAAAACATTTCAGCTTTATTTCTAATTAATTTGTAAAAATGTCAAAGAACATAAATCCACAATTATATTGTGGTAGGCCAGTGATCAAACATCTCAATTTTATCAATTTATAGTCAGGCTGTAACACAAACAACATTTTGAAAAAGTCAAAGGGTGTGGATATTTTCTGAAGTCTCTGTACATATACAATGCATTTGGAAAGTTTTCAGACCCCTTGACTTTTTCCACATTTTGTTACATTACAGCCTTGTTCTAAAATTGATTTAAAAAATGTTTTTACTCATCAATCGACACACATTACCCCATAATGACAAAGTGAAACGTAAATGTAAAAAACAGAAATACCTTATTTACATAAGTATTCAGACCGTTTGCTATGAGTTTCGAAATTAAGCTCAGGTGCATCCTGTTTCAATTGATCATCCTTGAGATGTTTCTACACCTTGATTGGAGTCCACCTGTAGTAAATTCAATTGATTGGACATGATTTGTAAAGGCACACACTTATCTATATAAGGTCCCACAGTTGACAATGCTTGTCATAGCAAAAACCAAACCATGCGGTCGAAGAAATAGAGCTCCGAGACTGGGGTGAAGGTTCACCTTCCAACAAGAAAACGAATCTAAGCACACAGCCAAGACAACACAGGAGTGGCTTTGGGACAAGTCTCTGAATGTCTTTGAGTGGTCCAGCCAGAGCCCGGACATCTCTGGAGAGACCTGGAAAGAACTGTGCAGCGACGCTCCCCGTCCAACCTGACAGAGCTTGAGAGAATCTGCAGAGAAGAACTGGAGAAACTCCCCAAATGCAGGTGTGCCAAGCTTGTTGTGTCAATCCCAAGAAGACTTGAGGCTGAAATCGCTGCCAAAGGTGCTTCAACAAACTACTGAGTAAAGGGTCTGAATACTTAAGTAAATGTGATATTTCAGTTGATAAAAAATGCTATAAACCTCTTTTTGCTTTGTCATTATGGGGTATTGTGTGTAGAGTGATGAGGGGGAAAACAATTTAATCCATTTTAAAATAAGGCTGTAATGTAACAAAATGTGAAAAAAGTCAAGGGTTCTGAATACTCTCCATATGCCGCGGCAGTTACAGAATCCCTTGACCAATATAACATTCTCTTTCCCAAAACTAGTTCAGCGACTTGTTAAGAGAGCTGTCGTGAATAAGTAAGTATGTTGTTATTGTTTTTCAAGGTCCGTGGCGTTCCTTGTTCTTGACTGTCGTCTCCCAGGACTGAGTTAAAGTTTAATTTAAAGTTTAACATTTATATTTTCACTTTCAAATTTGACATGTCTTTGCTAAGGACATTTGCTTCCTTGTATCAGTCTGACTATAAACAATATTGTCACACTAGACCTTACTCTGCACTTGGCAGACAGCTATACACACACACACACACACACACACACACACACACACACACACACACACACACACACACACACACACACACACACACACACACACACACACACACACACACACACACACACACACACACACACACACACACACACACACACACACACACACACACAGAATGTTTGTTCAGCAATTCTAAAAAAGTGCACGTTTTTGTTGTTGAAAAACCCTCAGTTATCACTCATCGGATATTGATCCATATCTTCATGAATCTCCAAGTCTGATTAATCCAAAAACAACTGCTTTCGAGACCGGGACCCACCCCATGGTATTCTGTATTGAGCTCAAATCAAAGACTTCAACATTACACATCAACAAGGACTCCTTTTTTTCTCATCAAGAATACTAGATCCTTTTCTTAAAATAAAAGAATACAGAATATACAGTATTTTTCATCAACAATTGTCTGTTACACTGAATGTCACGTATTTGCACAACTTCAACATTGACTGTTTTCTTTGTATGATTGACATCTAATCAAGACGTGTTGAAAGCATATTGTTAAAGAATTAGCATTCTTATTGTGTGCATTAATACAGTTGTGATATGAACAAAAAACACTCTGTTGACTTCTTTTCCATCCATCCGTCATGGCGTCAGCTCATGGAGATCCTAACACACAGAGACAGAGAGAGCGAGACAGAGAGCGAGACAGAGAGCGAGAGAGCGAGAGAGCGAGAGAGAGAACTACATTTCAGGAAATGATGACATATTTGAACTAATGAATATGACAGAACACATGTCAAATACCGTTAAAAAGAAAATAGATACAACAATGTTATACATGTTCTCCATGCATTGTATCTACATAGGTAAGAGTAATGGCATGCCAATGAGTTACAGATAGTTCTGATACATGTGTCATAATGTTATAAGGTCATTTCTCCTTGTCACAAAGTGTCTGGGTCCTGTAAAATAACACGTTAGTACTGTCATAATAACACATAAACCTCAAGTACGATGTTGCTGTACCTGTAAGGCCTGTGCGTCCTCTGGTCTAAAGTAGAGATGCACATTTTTGTAAATTCTGCTGACTAACCAAGCTTCATTAACCAGTTAACAAACGGTTAAATTCATTCCAAACAGTAAAATTAGGTGAACAAAATACTATGCATGGCATGGGTACAAGGAACTGACATTTTCCATTAAGAATTTAAGTAAAAATATACATTATTTCAAATTCCCTATGTTAAGCACACTTTTTTAATTGACATCAGACATAATTTACAAACAAAGCATTTGTGTTTAGTGAGTCCGCCACATCAGAGGCAGTAGGGATGAGCAGGGATGTTCTCTTGATAAGTGTGTGAATTGGACAATTTTTCTGTTAAAATCTAACGAGTACCTTTGGGTGTCAGGGTATGTATGAGTATATATGTTAGTATGGAGTAAAAAGTACATTATTTTCTTGAGGAATGTAGTGAAGTAAAAGTAAAAGTTTGCAAAAATGTAAATAGTAAAGCAATGTACAGATATCCCCCAAAAATACTTCAGTAGTGTTTTAAAGTATTTTTACTAAAGTACTTTACACCACTGGTGTAGGATAATACACTGGGCTTCTGGGCAACAAAATAAAGTTGATGTAAAAACAGCAGAAAAGGAGAGAAATGCTGAGAAATTTGTTTGGTTGCTAGCTTAGCTGTTGTTGTTAGCTGCTCCTGTGCTGCAGCCGCCTGCGTCTGTGAGTTGCCTGGCAACGAGTCTCCTCTCTGGCTTGCTCGCGGCTCACTCTGACAGGAGACAGAGCCATTAGCTGACGTTAAGCTACTTTCTAACTCTATAAACTCACTGTACATTACTATTTTTGGCAAAGTAATAATTCAGGTCGACTCCGACACTGTTCTGGTTTTATGACTGATGAGGTATGTTAAATTCTGACACCAATTTAATTCCACACAATTATGCAAATTAACCTATAGACCGATAAGCACGACGGTCCAATTTATTTTCGGTGGCTAACCAACTAACAGTTACCCATTAACATGCCTAGTCTGAAGAGATAATATATATTTTTACCACACGTCCAACTGGTCATTTTTATATAGTCAGTCAAGGGTTGCATCTCAATTATCAAGTGGTTCCTTTCCTCTATATCTACATGGAACAATAGGTTGAAAATGAATGCTTGGTAGGATCAGGATATTGCTTTCCTTATCCTTTGATTCCAGTATCAGTATAAAATTAAGGAAATTACTTTTGAGATAAGTGTTGAGACCAAGTTAGGCTATTGATACCAACCCATGGCTAAAGAATGGATAAATGGGTATCATGATCATCATCAACCACCAACCAGTTTGTAATGCGTCATGACTAAAGGCCAGATCCTACAATTTAAGCGACAGAGAGAGAAGGGATCCCTCTGGAGATTGAGAAACTGCTATATCTGGTCCACCTCAGTTCTCCCTCAGAGAGACACTTCCAGCAAAAGCATTGCCTCTCAGATCCACCAATGAACCGTTATACACAGATAGATCCAGTGATTAAACCTTCATTCCGTTTTAAGTAAAGGCTTTGTCGTTGTTTCTATTGTCCTATTGGCACCGCAAGCAGCGATAATGGACAAGAAGTTAAACAAAGCACCACTGTTTTTCCGAAAGACAAAGTAAAACTGAAAAAAATATGTTTTTCTCATCCACAGAGTTGATGCTACAGAAGTACTGTATCTGCGGTCGCACGTGGGCGTGCGTGTGTGGACTCTCGAATCTGTGTGATTGAATAGTTTATCTTGAAGACAGCGAGGGAGAGTTTTTTAATGTAAAGTTGAAGCCCTAGGGAACGTGTGCAAGGAGGCGAAGGTAACCATTATATGTTTAAAATATGAAAAAGAATCCAATCTTATTGTTCATGTTGAGAAGTCAAAGTGCCTTGGTTGTTGTGGATTGTAATGTGTTATGATCCATCTGGTGGGCTCACATTACTATTTATTTTTTTATTTAACATTTATTTAAATTGGCAAGTCAGTTCAGAGCAAATTCTTATTTACAATGACGGCCTACGCCGGATGACTTTGGGCCAATTGTGAACCGCCCAACAGCAGTTATATTATACATAGACTATATATATAACAGGAGTTATATTGATGGTCATTGGTTATATGAACTGCACACATGAACAATACTGCCAAATAAGTAACCATCATTTTATATATTGTTAATTACGGGTCTAGAATGAAATAGAATACTGTTCACACTGCTATTCATGAAATGCTTATAGCGGTCAACAATATTGTATGAGAGAAGCATTGCTATACTTCAATACTTTGATTTTAATAAACACATTGGAATAAAAATTATCTGGAATAAATGTAATTTCCCATAAGAAATGGGATGTGCTGTGTCTATGTGAACGTACACGATTCACAAAGAGGGAAAGCCCACTATATTGTGGGTAACAAAGCTCATTTAAAGGAGAGGGGGGGGGGGGTGGAATATCCCATGCCCTAGTAGACTAATGTCTTTACAGTTTGGACAAAAGACAGTCACACTGAAAGGCCAGTGTTCTGCCAGTCACATTTCACATGCATCTCATAAGCTAGAAAATACAAAAACACAGTCAGCTTGGTTCACAAACACGCAAACATGTACTGTACTCTTTCACACAGACACGCACACACCACACACACCACACACACACACACACAAGCCGGAAATAAATCTTAGCTTCAGAACCTCTGAGTAAAAGGTTGTTTACTGCTGAGATCTAACTCCTTTCATTTCTCCTCTCTGTCAACTCCCAGGCACTAGAAACCAATTTTGCTGGAGTTGTTTTAGTAGTCGCCTTCACAATGTGTGTGTTTTGTTTGTGTTCATGTGTGTGTATGTCTGTTTGTGTGTGTTTCTCTCTGTGGTGGACTATCTGTAAGGGTTTTTAATGGGAAAATGTGTGTGTGTGTTCCTGTCTGTGTGTGTTCCTGTCTGTGTGTGTGTTCCTGTCTGTGTGAGTGTGTTCCTGTCTGTGTGTGTGTGTTCCTGTGTGTCTGTTTCTCTATGCGTGTGTGTTCCTGTCTGTGTGTGTGTGTTCCTGTCTGTGTGTGTGTGTTCCTGTCTGTGTGTGTGTGTTGCTGTCTGTGTGAGTGTGTTCCTGTCTGTGTGTGTGTGTGTGTTCCTGTCTGTGTAAGTATGTTCCTGTCTGTGTGTGTGTGTTCCTGTGTGTGTCTGTTTCTCTATGTGTGTGTGTTCCTGTCTGTGTGTGTGTGTTCCTGTCTGTGTGTGTGTTCCTGTCTGTGTGTGTGTGTGTTCCTGTGTGTGTCTGTTTCTCTATGTGTGGGACTGTGTGTAGGGCCCATCCCAGGGGACATCCAAATGTCTCTAATTGTGAGAGATCCACAGTCCTTGCAGTTACCATCGGTTACAATATGTCAGAACCCTTATTGTGTTAGCTCACCAGCAAACACACTTCACACTGCATCCATTTCTCCCAAATCACAATACACCTTATGTGACTACACAAAGAATCATGTCACCGACTCAGACACTAATTACATCACCCAGACTCAGACACTAATTACATCACCCAGACTCAGACACTAATTACATCACTCAGACTCAGACACGAATTACATCACCCATACTCAGACACGAATTACATCACCCAGACTCAGACACGAATTACATCACCCAGACTCAGACACTAATTACATCACCCAGACTCAGACACTAATTACATCACCCAGACTCAGACACTAATCACAGTGTCCAGACTCAGATACTAATCACATCACCCAGACTCAGACACTACTCACATCACCAGACTCAGACACTAATCACAGTGTCCAGACTCAGACACTAATCACGTCACCAGACTCAGACACTAATCACAGTCTCCAGACTCAGACACTAGTCACATCAACCAGACTCAGACACTAATCACATCACCCAGACTCAGACACTACTCACATCACCCAGACTCAGACACTACTCACATCACCCAGACTCAGACACTACTCACATCACCCAGACTCAGACACTAATCACAGTGTCCAGACTCAGACATTAATCACAGTGTCCAGACTCAGACACTAATCACAGTGTTCAGACTCAGACACTACTCACATCACCAGACTCAGACACTAATCACAGTGTCCAGACTCAGACACTAATCACATCACCAGACTCAGACACTAATCACAGTGTCCAGACTCAGACACTAATCACAGTGTCCAGACTCAGACACTAATCACATTGTCCAGATTCAGACACTAATCACAGTGTCCAGACTCAGACACTAATCACAGTGACCAGACTCAGACACTAATCACAGTGTCCAGATTTCAGACACTAATCACAGTGTCCAGACTCAGACACTAATCACATCACCAGACTCAGACACTAATCACAGTGTCCAGACTCAGACACTAATCACAGTGACCAGACTCAGACACTAATCACAGTGTCCAGATTTCAGACACTAATCACAGTGTCCAGACTCAGACACTAATTATTTTGGAAGGCCCTGATTTGTTGTGTTTGCTCTCCTTTCATAAATTGGTTTCAGTTATTCTGAGACCTTGAGAAGGACCAGTACTCTGGTGGATAACACTGGGTAGTGGAGGACGGATTAGTGGAGGCTGTTTGATTGATATCACATTAGATCAGAGCTATCCCCTGGATAGCATGCTGTTCTCTGGGTAGTGGAGGAGGGATCAGAGGGCCCGAACTGTGATCACACACGAGTGAGCACACAAAAAAAACACACAAACCTTGCACATAAAACACACACACAAACACATTTTATCACACATGTAACCCCCCCCCCCCACACACACACACACACACACACATACACACACACTGGCTTCTGCATCATTATCTATCTGAGAAGTGAAACCCTCGGGAGCCCAGAGACTTCTGACTAACATCGGATCAAAACCACTTTAATACATTTTTCAGCAGCATGACTGCTTGTGCTTGTTTGGCCTCCCTGATAAAGTCACAGCCAAGAATATTTCTTGGATCGCTGATGTTTCACAGTGATATGATTTTGAGAAGCATTATGAGATATGCTTGTCTGAATCACTCTGTGTATTAATCAATTAGTGGTCTTTCAAACTGCAGTTAGTGGTCTTAACTTGTCATTATACATCTCAGTTCACTGGATTCACTCATGCTGGTGTGATATAATCCTAGTTGTGGATATATTTATGTATACACTTGTTGCAGTGGGTGAGGCTGGGTAAGCATGTATGAGGGTATCTTAAAATGCATTGCCGCGTCTATTTATGGGTGTGTGTGTGTGTGTGCGTGTGTGTGTGTGTGCATATGTATCCTTATATGTTTGTGTCTTTATTTGTGTGTCCTCTTTGTCTCCTCTGTCCTCTCTAGCTCATCTGTCCTCTCTGTCTCCTCTGTCTCCTCTGTCTCCTCTGTCTCCTCTGTCTCCTCTGTCTCCTCTGTCTCCTCTGTCTCCTCTGTCTCCTCTGTTTCCTCTGTCTCCTCTGTCCCCTCTGTCCCCTCTGTCTCCTCTGTCCTCTCGGGCTCCTCTGTCCTCTCGGGCTCCTCTGTCCTCTCGGTCTCCTTTGTCCTCTCGGTCTCCTCTGTCCTCTCGGTCTCCTCTGTCCTCTCGGTCTCCTCTGTCCTCCCTGCCCTCCCTGTCTCCTCTGTCCTCCCTGTCTCCTTTGTCCTCCCTGTCTCCTCTGTATTCCCTGTCTCCTTTGTCCTCCCTGTCTTCTTTGTCCTCCCTGTCTCCTCTGTCCTCTCTGTCTACTCAGTCTCTTATGTCTACTCCGTCTCTTATGTCCTCTCCATCTCCTCTGTCCTCTCTTTGTCTCCTCAGCCTCCTCTGCCTCGTCTGCCTCCCCTGCCTCCCCTGTCTCTTCTGTCTACTCTGTCTACTCTCTTGCTCCTCTGTCCTCTCTGTCTCATCTCTCCTCTGATAATTCTGTCTCTGTCTCCTCTGTTGCCTCCATCCACTCTGTCTCCCCTCTCTACTCTGTCCTTTCTGTCCTCTGTCTCCTTTGCCTCCCCTCCCTCCGGTCCTCTCTGTCTCCCCTGTCTCCCGTTTCCTCTGTCCTCTCTGTCCAACTGTCTCCCCTCTGTCCTCTCTGACTCCTCTGTCCTCGCTGTCCCCTATGTCCCCTCTGTCTGATCTGAGATTATGTGTTGAAGAGCAGCATCTTGGCTCCCCTGTCTGTCGGGGGTCACCACCACAATGGCCTGGCTCCCCTGTCTGTCGGGGGTCACCACCACAATGGCCTGGCTCCCCTGTCTGTCGGGGGTCACCACCACAATGGCCTGGCTCCCCTGTCTGTCGGGGGTCACCACCACAATGGCCTGGTTCCCCTGTCTGTCGGGGGTCACCACCACAATGGCCTGGCTCCCCTGTCTGTCGGGGGTCACCACCACAATGGCCTGGCTCCCCTGTCTGTCGGGGGTCACCACGACAATGGCCTGGCTCCCCTGTGTGTTGGGGGTCACCACCACAATGGCCTGGCTCCCCTGTCTGTCGGGGGTCACCACCACAATGGCCTGGCTCCTCTGTCTGTCGGGGGTCACCAACACAATGGCCTGGCTCCCCTGTCTGTCGGGGGTCACCACCACAATGGCCAGGCTTCCTGTGTGTCGGGGGTCACCACCACAATGTCCTGGCTCCCCTGTCTGTCGGGGGTCACCACCACAGTGTCCTGGTTCCCCTGTGTGTCGGGGGTCACGACCACAGTGTCCTGGTTCCCCTGTGTGTCGGGGGTCACCACCACAATGGCCAGGCTTCCCTGTGTGTCGGGGGTCACCACCACAATGTCCTGGCTCCCCTGTCTGTCGGGGGTCACCACCACAGTGTCCTGGTTCCCCTGTGTGTCGGGGGTCACCACCACAGTGTCGGGGGTCACGACCACAGTGTCCTGGTTCCCCTGTGTGTCGGGGGTCACCACCACAGTGCCGGGGGTCACTACGACATTGCATTACTGAGCTCATCAGCATGATGGAACAAGCTTCTTAACATTTCTTTACAGAATACTGGGTGTGTGACTTTTATTGGGCTGATGGCAGCAAACAAACACACACACACTCACATACACACATGCATACATAAACAGCAAGCTACCAGCGCCACAACACTTTTAACGCCGCTTTTAATGACCCAATTTGATTCTTGATACACCGCTGGGGCTTATAATTCACTCTCTTCATCCGACTACATTACCCGTAACCCTCCCGCCTCCAGTCACATAAAGCACAGTTTACCCCGATCCTCTCATGCAACAAGAATGCAGTGCTAATACTGTCTTAACCTGAAGGAAAAAAATCACAAAAAAGTTAAATACAAGTTTCTCCAGGACGCTGCCGGTATGCAATTCATTATATTGGTTTCTCCAGGACTCCGGCGGTATGCAATTCATTTTACTGGTTTCTCCAGGATGACGGCGGTATGCAATTCATTATACTGGTTTATCTAGGACGCTGGCAGTATGCAATTCATTATAGTGGTTACTCCAGGATGCTGGTTGTATTCATCTCATTATACTGATTTCAGCATTGGAAGTGACAGCATTGATTGTCCGTCCACAATCTGTGTTTTTCATCAAGAAAAACAGAGATTACCTTCAACAATGGAGGAATGGGTTCATCAAGAAACCTGAGAAACTCTTCAATAATGGAGGTATGGGTTCATCAAGAAAAACTGAGACAATATTCAAGCATGGAGGGATGTTACGAGGGATAACCTGAGATAATCTTCAACCATGGAGGGATGTTAGGAGGGATATCCTGAGACGATCTTCAACCATGGATGGATGTTAGGAGGGATATCCTGAGACGATCTTCAACCATGGAGGGATGTTAGGAGGGATATCCTGAGACGATCTTCAACCATGGAGGGATGTTAGGAGGGATATCCTGAGACGATCTTCAACCATGGATGGATGTTAGGAGGGATATCCTGAGACGATCTTCAACCATGGAGGGATGTTAGGAGGGATATCCTGAGACGTTCTTCAACCATGGAGGGATGTTAGGAGGGATATCCTGAGACGATCTTCAACCATGGAGGGATGTTAGGAGGGATATCCTGAGACGATCTTCAACCATGGAGGGATGTTAGGAGGAATATCCTGAGACGATCTTCAACCATGGAGGGATGTTAGGAGGGATATCCTGAGACGATTTTCAACCATGGATGGATGTTAGGAGGGATATCCTGAGACGATCTTCAACCATGGAGGGATGTTAGGAGGGATATCCTGAGACGATCTTCAACCATGGAGGGATGTTAGGAGGGATATCCTGAGACGATCTTCAACCATGGAGGGATGTTAGGAGGGATATCCTGACACGATCTCCAACCATGGATGGATGTTAGGAGGGATATCCTGACACGATCTCCAACCATGGAGGGATGTTAGGAGGGATATCCTGAGACGATCTACAACCATGGAGGGATGTTAGGAGGGATATCCTGAGACGATCTTCAAGCATGGAGGGATGTTAGGAGGGATATCCTGAGACGATCTTCAAGCATGGAGGGATGTTAGGAGGGATATCCTGAGACGATCTTCAACCATGGAGGGATGTTAGGAGGGATATCCTGAGACGATCTTCAACCATGGATGGATGTTAGGAGGGATATCCTGAGACGATCTTCAAGCATGGAGGGACGTTAGGAGGGATATCCTGAGACGATCTTCAACCATGGAGGGATGTTAGGAGGGATATCCTGACACGATCTTCAACCATGGAGGGATGTTAGGAGGGATATCCTGAGACGATCTTCAACCATGGAGGGATGTAAGGAGGGATATCCTGAGATGTAAGTATGGATTGACATTGTTTACATCAAGCACATTAAATCTAAGGACAAAGTAGGTGGTACCACACACACGCACACACACACACACACACACACACACACACACACACACACACACACACACACACACACACACACACACACACACACACACACACACACACACACACACCCACACACACACACACACACACACACACACACACACACACACACACACACACACACACACACACACACACACACACACACACACACACACACACACACACACACACACACACACACACACACACACACACACACACACACACTGGACTACAACATGCATTCACTTCCACATCTTCCACTTCTAAGTTGCTTCATTGCCAATAACACTATAACACAGGCTCTCTCACACACATCTGAAGGACAATGGAGCTTTTACGACCACGGGCAACCCCCGGGCGTTGCCACAGGGAGGTCAGTGGGGCATCAGTGCCCAGAGCTGTCCTACGGTCCTACCCATCCCGAGGCAGACTGGATCAAATTGATTAACAGAAACAGATACAGATGGACAATGTTTAAGGAAAAAGGGAGTGAAAATGCTTCCACTGCTAAATCACATTTGGAAAGTGAGTGTTAGTGTGTCTGAGTTTTTAGAGTATGGGTTTTAATATGACTGTGTGTGTAGCCAAGGGGGAGAGGAGGTAGAGCAGGGGTCAGCAACAGGCCCCCCAAAGTTTTTGGATAAAAAAGACAGTAAAATCCCCATGAATTCAGCTTAACATTATTTACATTTTTGGAAATCTGTTCCCAAGTATTCTCATGAATACAAAGAGAGACATGCACAAAACGTTAGGAACACCTGTTCTTTCCATGACATAGCCTGACAAGGTGAATTGAGGTGAAAGCTATGATCCCTTATTAATATCACGTGTTAATTCCACTTCAATCGGTGTAGATGAAGGGGAAGAAACAGCATAATAGGGCTAGGCGTCCCGGGACACCTGTTGACAACTTCCGGTGAAATTGGAGGGCACGCAATTCAAATAAATAATCATAAAATGTATGGATATTAAACATCTAGGTACATACAAGTGTCTTATAACGGTTAAAAGCTTAAATTCTTGTTAACTTCTTGTCAATATGGGGGCTCTGTTTCCACTTTGGAAAAAAATCGTGCCCAAATTAAACTGCCTCGTACTCTATTCTAGATCGTACAATATGCATATTATTATTACTATTGGATAGAAAACACTCCCAAGTTTCTAAAACTGTTTGAATTATATCTGTGAGTAAAACAGAACTCATTTTGTAGCAAACTTCCAGACAGGAAGTGAAAAATCTGAAAACGATGCTCTGTTCCAGGGCCTGCCTATTGAATTGCCTTCTATTTATGGATTTGCATGCACTGCATACGCCTTCCACTAGATGTCAACAGGCAGTTGAAGGTGGAATGGGGTGTCTAGCTTGATCTGAGGTCAAACAAGAGCTCTTGGAATGACGTGACCACAATTTCCTTTCTCTACCTAGGCGCGGGAAGGACATCAACATTGGCTTCTGAAAAGCGTTCGGTATACACCGTGGATATCTCCGGCTCTGATTTTATTTGTTAGATGTGATAAAAACATCATAAAGTATGTTTTTTTCAACCGAGTTGTATCAGTTTATTCAATGTTTATTGCGACTTTTGGAATTTTCCTTTCTTTGCGTCAGGAGAGTGATGGGCATGTTCGCGCCACATGGCTAGCTAAGGTTGCTAATTCGACAGGAGAGAACGACATTCTAAAACCAAACAACGATTTATTCTGGACAAAGGACTCCTTGTACAAGATTCTGATGGAAGCTCAGCAAAAGTAGGAACAATTTATGATGTTATTTCGTATTACTGTGGAAAATGTCCTATTTTCCACCCTTTTTGCGGGCGCTGTCTCGATATAATGTAAGCTGTTTGTTATGGTAAAGTTATTTTTAAAAATCTAACATGGCGGTTACATTAAGAACTAGTGTATCTTTCATTTGCTGTCCAACATGTATTTTTTAGTAAAGTTTATCATGAGTTCTTTGGTCAGATTAGGTGAGTGTCCAAAATATCTCCGGACAATTTGGTGAATCGATGCTACATATTCACAATGTATAACCACGGTTTGCAGCTCAAAATATGCACATTTTCGAACAAAACATAAGTGTATTGTATAACCTGATGTTATAAGACTGTCATCTGATGAAGCTGGTCAAGGTTAGTGGTTAATTTTATATATTTTGCTGGTTTTTGCGATCGCTACCTTTTGCTGCTGATAAATGCATTTGTGTGTTTGGCTATTGTGGTAAGCTAATATAATGCTATATTGTGTTTTCGCTGTAAAACACTTAACAAATCGGAAATATCGGCTGGATTCACAAGATGTTTATCTTTCATTTGCTGTACACCATGTATTTTTCATAAATGTTTTATGATGAGTATTTAGGTATTTCACGTTGCTCTCTGTAATTATTCTGGCTGCTTTGGTGATATTTTTGATGGTAGCTGCAATGTAAAACTATGATTTATACCTCAAATATGCACATTTTCGAACAAAACATACATTTATTGTATAACATGTTATAAGACTGTCATCTGATGAAGTTGTTTCTTGGTTAGTGACTAATTATATCTCTATTTGGTCGGTTTTGTGATAGCTACCTATGCGGTAGAAAAATGGTGAAAATATGCGGTTGAGTCTTTTGCTATTGTGGTTAGCTAATAGAAATACATATTGTGTTTTCGCTGGAAAACTTTTTAAAAATTGGAAATGATGGCTGGATTCACAAGATGTTTATCTTTCATTTGCTGTATTGGACTTGTGATTTCATGAAAATTATATTATATGATATCCCTGTCCCGTTAGGCTAGGCTATGCTAGTCAGCTTTTTTGATGAGGATGCTCCCGGATCCGGGATGGGTAGCAATGAAAGGTTAATCTAATTGCATTGTTCGATTTACAATAGGCTTTACAGCGGCGCCCCACATCAAAATATTTTTCAACCAGCACAGGCTTCGTAAAATCACGAATAGCGATTAAATTTACTTTTGAAAATCTTCCTCTGATTTGCAATCCTAAGGGTCCCAGCTACAACATGCATGGTCGTTTTGTTAGATAAAATCCTTCTTTATACCCCAAAAAGTCAGTTTAGTTGGCGCCATCGATTTGAGTAATCCACTCGATTAACAGGCAGAGATTGGAATCCAAAAGGCTACCGCTAAACTTTATTATCCTTTCTAGCGCAGGCGTTTGGCTAGCGGAACCCCTCGACAACTAAAAAACACACAGCCATTTTTCACATTATTATGCACATTATCGAACAAAACATAAATGTATTGTGTAACATGATGTCCTATGAGTGTCATCTGATGAAGATCATCAAAGGTTAGTGATTAATTTTATCTGTGTGTCTGATTTTTGTGACTACTATATCTTTTGCTGGGAAAATGGCTGAGTTTTTCTTTGGCTATGTACTGAGCTAACATTATTGTTTGGTGTGCTTTCCCTGTAAATCCTTTTTGAAATCAGACATGTTGGCTGGATTCACAACATGTGTAGCTTTAATTTAGTGTATTTCATGTGTGATTTCATGAAAGATTGATTTTTATAGTAATATATTTGAATTTGGCACACTACATTTTTTTCTGGCTTTTGGCCAAGTGGGGCGCTACTGTCCCACATATCCCAGAGAAGTTAATGCAGCCGCTGTGTCAGATTTCAAAAAAGCGCTCAGAGCCCAATCCAACCAAAGAAATATCCGCCATGTTGGAGTCAACAGAAGTTAGAAATAACATGATAAATATTCACTTACCTTTGATGATATTCATCAGAATGCACTCCCAGGAATCCCAGTTCGACAATAAATGACTGATTTGTTCCATAAAGTTCCATAAAGTCCATAATTTATGTCCAAATAGCCACTAGTTGTTAGCGTGTTCAGCCCAGTAATCCATCTTCATGAGCAATAGGTCCAGACAAAAACTCGAAAAGTTCCGTTACAGGTCGTAGAAACATATCAAACGATGTATGGAATCAATCTGTAGGATGTTTTTAACATAAATCATCAATAATGTTCCAACCGGAGAATTCCATTGTCTGTAGCAAAGCATTGGAACGAGAGCTAACTCTGTTGGGAGCGCGCGTCACGAGCCTGAGACACTCTGCCAGACCCATGACTCATTCAGCTCACATTCCCTCCTCCTTTATAGCAGAAGCCTGAAACAAGTTTCTAAAGACGGTTGACATCTAGTGGAAGCCTTAGGAGGTGCAACTTAACCCCATAGACACTGTGTATTCGGTAGGCCAAGCTCTGAAAAACTACAAACCTCAGATTTCCAACTTCCTGGTTAGATTTTTCTCAGGTTTTTGCCTGCCATATGAGTTCTGTTATACTCAAAGATATTATTCAAACAGTTTTAGAAACTTCAGAGTGTTTTTCATCCAATACTACTAATAATATGCATATATTAGCATATGGGACAGAGTGGCAGGCAGTTTACTCTGGGCACGCATTTCATGCAAAAGTGAAAATGCTGCCCCCTATCCCAAACAGGTTTTAATCAACTCAGTCAAAATACGTTTCTATGTAATCCTCAGGGCCCCTAACATGTAATTAAACTATAATATTTCATACGGAAAGAAGTATGTTCAATAGAAAAGCAAAATGTGCATCCTCTTCGGCACACGCGTACAGACTGATTTCCAACTCGGACTCCCAGTACCAAAACTCTAAATTATTCCTTGTTTGGGAAGATACAAGCCTGAAACCTTGAACAAAGACTGTTGACATCTAGTGGAAGCCATAGGAATTGAAATCTGTGAGCTGGAATTGCATAGGACCCATAGCTTTCCATTGAAAGGGCATGGGCTCTCAAAAAAATACATTTTCCGGTTGGTTTTTCTTTTGATTTTCTCCTACCATATAAATTGTGTTTTAGTCTCATACATTATTTGAACATTTATACAAACTTCAAAGTGTTTTCTATCCAATGGTACCAATTATATGCATATCCTGGCCTGAGTAACAGGCAGTTTACTTTGGGCATGTCAGTCAGACAGGAAGTGGAGACAAATAGACCCTAGCCTGAAGAAGGATGTTTAAGCCGTGAGACAATAGACATGGATTGTGTATGTGCACAATTCAGTGGGTGAATGGGAAAGACAAAATATTTAAGTGTCTTTAAATTGGGTATGGTAGTAGGTGCCAGGCACACTGGTTGTGTCAAGAACTTTAATGCTGCTGGGTTTTTCATGCTCAGCAGTTTCCCATGTGTGTCAAGAATGGTCCACCACCCAAAGGACATCCAGCAAACTTGACACAACCGTGGGAAGCATTGGAATTAACATGGACCAGCATCCATGTGGAACAATTTTGACACCTTGTAGAGTCCACGCCCTAACGAATTGAGGCTGTTCTGAAGGAAAAATGTGGTGCTACGCTACAGGACTGTTTTGCAAGCAAAGACTGGAATATGTTCCGGGATTCATCCAATGGCATTGAGGAGTACACAACCTCAGTCACTGGCTTCATCAATAAGTGCATCAACCACGTCATCCCCACAGTGACCGTAAGTACATATCCCAACCAGAAGCCATAGATTAAAGGCAACATCTGCACCAAGCTAAAAGCTAGAACTGCCGCAATCTGGATGCTTATGAGAAATCCCACTATGCCCTCACATGAACCATCAAACAGGGAAAGCGTTAAAACAGAACTAAGATTGAATCCTACTACATCGGCTCTGGCTCTCATCGGATGTGGCAGGGCTTGCAAACTATTACGGACAACAAAGGGAAACCCAGCCACGAGCTGCAAGGTGAAGTGAGCCTACTAGACGTGCTAAATGCCTTTTATATTCGTTTCGAGGAAAGCAAACCTGAAGCATGTAAGAGAGCACCAGCTAATCCAGACCACTGTGTGGTGACAGTCTCGGTTGCCGATGTAAGCAAGACCTTTAAACAGGTCAACATGCAGCAGAGAGGCGCACTAGGTTTTTTAAAAGAGGCTATTTGCCACAATGTATGGATGAAGCTTTGCATTGGGAAGAACAAGAAATTAAATACTACAAAAAATACCCGGTAAAGCTAAAGAACACTCCGTAATGTTCACAACCACATATTGTTATGCTGATGAATGAGGACCCAAAAGCGACGTAATAGAAACAGAGTCTTTATTCCAGTATCAAACAAACAATGATTCTCCTGGATATATCAAAGGTAAATCCAAAACAGGAAACTGAAATCCTCTCGTCAGTAGAGAGGAACGACAGGAGACGCGACCACAGACTGCAGGTCGCTTCAGGAAGGCACAGGCCGTAGCTGACATAGACACCTGCTCACACGCAGCATCTGAAGAAGGCAAAAACACGACAGGGCGGAACAAGGACACAGGAACAGCAAACATCAAACAAGAATCCGACAAGGACAGAAGCGGAAAACAGAGGGAGAAATAGGGACTCTAATCAGAGGGCAAAATAGGGGACAGGTGTGAAAGAGTAAATGAGGTCGTTAGGAGAATGAGAAACAGCTGGGAGCAGGAACGGAACGATAGAGAGAGAGAGCGGGAGAGGGAGAGAGGGAGGAGGAGAGAGAGAGAGAGAAAGAGGGAAAGAACCTAATAAGACCAGCAGAGGGAAGCACAGGGACAAGACATGATGATCAAAGACAAAACATGACAGTACCCCCCCACTCACCGAGCGCCTCCTGGCGCACTCGAGGAGGAACCCTGGCGGCAACGAAGGAAATCATCAATCAACGAACGGTCCAGCACGTCCCGAGATGGAACCCAACTCCTCTCCTCAGGACCGTAACCCTCCCAATCCACTAAGTACTGGTGACCACGTCCCCGAGAACGCATGTCCATGATCTTCCGTACCTTGTAAATAGGAGCGCCCTCGACAAGGACGGGGGGGGGAGGGAAGACGAACGGGGGCGCGAAGAAAAGGCTTGACACAAGAGACATGGAAGACAGGGTGGACGCGACGAAGATGTCGCGGAAGAAGCAGTCGCACAGCGACAGGATTGACGACCTGAGAGACACGGAACGGACCAATGAACCGCGGAGTCAACTTGCGAGAAGCTGTCGTAAGGGGAAGGTTACGAGTGGAAAGCCACACTCTCTGACCGCGACAATACCTAGGACTCCTAATCCTACGTTTATTGGCGGCTCTCACAGTCTGCGCCCTGTAACGGCAAAGTGCAGACCTGACCCTCCTCCAGGTGCGCTCACAACGTTGGACAAAAGCCTGAGCGGAGGGAACGCTGGACTCGGCGAGCTGGGACGAGAACAGAGGAGGCTGGTACCCAAGACTACTCTGAAACGGAGATAGCCCGGTAGCAGACGAAGGAAGCGAGTTGTGAGCGTACTCAGCCCAGGGGAGCTGTTCTGCCCAAGACGCAGGGTTTCGAAACGAAAGGCTGCGTAATATGCGACCAATCGACTGATTGGCCCTTTCTGCTTGACCGTTAGACTGGGGATGAAACCCGGAAGAGAGACTGACGGAAGCACCAATCAAACGACAGAACTCCCTCCAAAACTGTGACGTGAATTGCGGACCTCTGTCTGAAACGGCGTCTAACGGGAGGCCATGAATTCTGAACACATTCTCAATGATGATTTGTGCCGTCTCCTTAGCGGAAGGAAGCTTAGCGAGGGGAATGAAATGTGCCGCCTTAGAGAACCTATCGATAACCGTAAGAATCACAGTCTTCCCCGCAGACGAAGGCAGACCGGTAATAAAGTCTAAGGCGATGTGAGACCATGGTCGAGAAGGAATGGGAAGCGGTCTGAGACGACCGGCAGGAGGAGAGTTACCTGACTTAGTCTGCGCGCAGTCCGAACAAGCAGCCACGAAACGGCGCGTGTCCCGTTCCTGAGTAGGCCACCAAAACCGCTGGCGAATAGAAGCAAGCGTACCCCGAACGCCGGGATGGCCAGCTAACTTGGCAGAGTGAGCCCACTGAAGAACAGCCAGACGAGTAGAGACAGGAACGAACAGAAGGTTACTAGGACAAGCGCGCGGCGACGCAGTGTGAGTGAGTGCTTGCTTTACCTGTCTCTCAATTCCCCAGACAGTCAACCCGACAACACGCCCTTCAGGGAGAATCCCCTCGGGGTCGGTAGAAGCCACAGAAGAACTAAAGAGACGGGATAAGGCATCAGGCTTGGTGTTCTTATTTCCCGGACGATAGGAAATCACGAACTCGAAACGAGCGAAAAACAACGCCCAACGAGCTTGACGTGCATTAAGTCGTTTGGCAGAACGGATGTACTCAAGGTTCTTATGGTCAGTCCAAACGACAAAAGGGACGGTCGCCCCCTCCAACCACTGTCGCCATTCGCCTATGGCTAAGCGGATGGCGAGCAGTTCGCGGTTACCCACATCATAGTTGCGTTCCGATGGCGACAGGCGATGAGAAAAGTAAGCGCAAGGATGGACCTTATCGTCAGACTGGAAGCGCTGAGACAGAATGGCTCCCACGCCCACCTCTGAAGCGTCAACCTCGACAATGAATTGTTTAGTGACGTCAGGAGTAACAAGGATAGGGGCGGATGTAAAACGCTTCTTGAGGAGATCAAAAGCTCCCTGGGCGGAACCGGACCACTTAAAGCAAGTCTTGACAGAAGTCAGAGCTGTGAGAGGGGCAGCCACTTGACCGAAATTACGAATGAAACGCCGATAGAAATTAGCGAAACCGAGAAAGCGCTGCAACTCGACACGTGACTTAGGAACGGGCCAATCGCTGACAGCCTGAACCTTAGCGGGATCCATCTGAATGCCTTCAGCGGAAATAACAGAACCGAGAAATGTGACAGAGGAGACATGAAAGGCGCACTTCTCAGCCTTCACGTAGAGACAATTCTCTAAAAGGCGCTGGAGTACACGTCGAACGTGCTGAACATGAATCTCGAGTGACGGTGAAAAAATCAGGATATCGTCAAGGTAAACGAAAACAAAAATGTTCAGCATGTCTCTCAGTACATCATTAACTAATGCCTGAAAGACAGCTGGAGCATTAGCGAGACCGAACGGCAGAACCCGGTATTCAAAATGCCCTAACGGAGTGTTAAACGCCGTTTTCCACTCGTCCCCCTCTCTGATGCGTACGAGATGGTAAGCGTTACGAAGGTCCAACTTAGTAAAGAACCTGGCTCCCTGCAAAATCTCGAAGGCTGACGACATAAGGGGAAGCGGATAACGATTCTTAACCGTTATGTCATTCAGCCCTCGATAATCCACGCAGGGGCGCAGAGTACCGTCCTTCTTCTTAACAAAGAAAAATCACGCTCCGGCGGGAGAGGAAGAAGGCACCACGGTACCGGCGTCGAGAGAAACAGACAGATAATCCTCGAGAGCCTTACGTTCGGGAGCCGACAGAGAGTATAGTCTACCCCGAGGGGGAGTGGTCCCCGGAAGGAGATCAATACAACAATCATACGACCGGTGAGGAGGAAGGGAGCTGGCTCTGGACCGACTGAAGACCGTGCGCAGATCATGATATTCCTCCGGCACTCCTGTCAAATCACCAGGTTCCTCCTGAGTAGAGGGGACAGAAGACACAGGAGGGATAGCAGACATTAAACACTTCACATGACAAGAAACGTTCCAGGATAGGATAGAATTACTAGACCAATTAATAGAAGGATTATGACATACTAGCCAGGGATGACCCAAAACAACAGGTGTAAAAGGTGAACGAAAAACCAAAAAGGAAATGGTCTCACTGTGGTTACCAGATACTGTGAGGGTTAAAGGTAGTGTCTCACATCTGATACTGGGGAGAAGACTACCATCTAAGGCGAACATGGGCGTGTGCTTCCCTAACTGTCTGAGAGGAATGTCATGTTTCCGAGCCCATGCTTCGTCCATAAAACAACCCTCTGCCCCAGAGTCTATCAAAGCACTGCAGGAAGCAGCCGAACCGGTCCAGCGTAGATGGACCGACAAGGTAGTACAGGATCTTGATGGAGAGACTTGAGTAGTAGCGCTCACCAGTAGCCCTCCGCTTACTGATGAGCTCTGGCTTTTACTGGACATGACATGACAAAATGTCCAGCAGAACCGCAATAGAGGCAAAGGCGGTTGGTGATTCTCCGTTCCCTCTCCTTAGTCGAGATGCGAATACCTCCCAGCTGCATGGGCTCAGTCTCTGAGCCGGTGGGAGGAGATGGTTGAGAAGCGGAGAGGGGAAGCACCGTTAACGCGAGCTCTCTTCCACGAGCTCGATGACGAAGATCTATCCGTCGTTCTATGCGGATGGCGAGTGCAATCAAAGAGTCCACGCTGGAAGGAACCTCCCGGGAGAGAATCTCATCCTTAACCTCAGCGTGAAGTCCCTCCAGAAAACGAGCGAGCAACGCCGGCTCGTTCCAGTCACTGGAGGCAGCAAGAGTGCGAAACTCTATAGAGTAATCCGTTATGGATCGATCACCTTGACATAGGGAAGCCAGGGCCCTGGAAGCCTCCTTCCCAAAAACTGAACGATCAAAAACCCGTATCATCTCCTCTTTAAAGTTCTGATAATCGTTAGAACACTCAGCCCTTGCCTCCCAGATAGCTGTGCCCCACTCCCGAGCCCGACCAGTAAGGAGTGATATGACGTAAGCGATCCGAGCTCTCTCTCTTGAGTACGTGTTGGGCTGGAGAGAGAACACAATATCACACTGGGTGAGAAAGGAGCGACACTCAGTGGGCTGCCCAGAGTAACATGGTGGGTTATTAACCCTAGGTTCCGGAGACTCGGAAGACCAGGAAGTAGCTGGTGGCACGAGATGAAGACTCTGAAACTGTCCAGAGAGATCGGAGACCTGAGCGGCCAGGGTCTCAACGGCATGACGAGCAGCAAACAATTCCTGCTCGTGTCTGCCGAGCATTGCTCCCTGGAACTCGACGGCAGTGTTGAGAGAATCCATAGTCGCTGGGTCCATCTTGGTCGGATTCTTCTGTTATGCTGATGAATGAGGACCCAAAAGCGACGTAATAGAAACAGAGTCTTTATTCCAGTATCAAACAAACAATGATTCTCCTGGATATATCAAAGGTAAATCCAAAACAGGAAACTGAAATCCTCTCGTCAGTAGAGAGGAACGACAGGAGACGCGACCACAGACTGCAGGTCGCTTCAGGAAGGCACAGGCCGTAGCTGACATAGACACCTGCTCACACGCAGCATCTGAAGAAGGCAAAAACACGACAGGGCGGAACAAGGACACAGGAACAGCAAACATCAAACAAGAATCCGACAAGGACAGAAGCGGAAAACAGAGGGTGAAATAGGGGCTCTAATCAGAGGGCAAAATAGGGGACAGGTGTGAAAGAGTAAATGAGGTCGTTAGGAGAATGAGAAACAGCTGGGAGCAGGAACGGAACGATAGAGAGAGAGAGCGGGAGAGGGAGAGAGGGAGGAGGAGAGAGAGAGAGAGAAAGAGGGAAAGAACCTAATAAGACCAGCAGAGGGAAGCACAGGGACAAGACATGATGATCAAAGACAAAACATGACACATATACTTTGAACTAGTGAAAAGTGGGAGAACGGGTCAAGAAACACTGGCATATTTTATCAATCGGACCCAGTTTTGCCGGCTGAATTTAAAAATGCACCTCTTATTGTGTATGGGAGAGGTCGCAATTTACGCGATAAATTGGTTCATGCCAACTGCCAGCCACAAAAGAAAATCAGCCAGGCTCTTTTACGCCCTTTTCCAAATGGTAGCTATAAATGCAGAGGATGCGCACAGTGCAACAATATGATGTGTGTGAATATGTCTGCCACCCACACACAGGAAAACGGTTCCAAATAAATGACATTATTACGTGTTCCACCACCCATGTTATCTACATTATTACGTGTTCCATGTGGGCTGTGTTATGTAGGTAAACACCACCCATGTTATCTACATGATTACATATCCATGTGGGTTGTGTTATGTAGGTAAACACCACCCATGTTATCTACATGATTACATATCCATGTGGGCTGTGTTATGTAGGTAAACACCACCCATGTTATCTACATGATTACATATCCATGTGGGCTGTGCTATGTAGGTAAACACCACCCATGTTATCTACGTGATTACATATCCATGTGGGTTGTGTTATGTAGGTAAACACCACCCATGTTATCTACATGATTACATATCCATGTGGGCTGTGCTGGGCCCCCTGATCCGTGACCCGGGGTGGAGAGGACACCACCCATGTTATCTACATGATTACATATCCATGTGGGCTGTGCTATGTAGGTAAACACCACCCATGTTATCTACATGATTACATATCCATGTGGGTTGTGATATGTAGGTAAACACCACCCATGTTATCTACATGATTACATATCCATGTGGGCTGTGTTATGTAGGTAAACACCACCCATGTTATCTACATGATTACATATCCATGTGGGCTGTGCTATGTAGGTAAACACCACCCATGTTATATACATGATTACATATCCATGTGGGCTGTGCTATGTAGGTAAACACCACCCATGTTATCTACATTATTAATATCCATGTGGGTTGTGTTATGTAGGTAAACACCACCCATGTTATCTACATGATTACATATCCATGTGGGTTGTGTTATGTAGGTAAACACCACCCATGTTATCTACATGATTACATATCCATGTGGGTTGTGTTATGTAGGTAAACACCACCCATGTTATCTACATTATTAATATCCATGTGGGCTGTGCTATGTAGGTAAACACCACCCATGTTATCTACATGATTACATATCCATGTGGACTGTGCTATGTAGGTAAACACCACCCATGTTATCTACATGATTACATATCCATGTGGGTTGTGTTATGTAGGTAAACACCACCCATGTTATCTACATGATTACATATCCATGTGGGCTGTGCTATGTAGGTAAACACCACCCATGTTATCTACATGATTACATATCCATGTGGGCTGTGCTATGTAGGTAAACACCACCCATGTTATCTACATGATTACATATCCATGTGGGCTGTGCTATTTAGGTAAACACCACCCATGTTATCTACATGATTACATATCCATGTGGGCTGTGTTATGTAGGTAAACACCACCCATGTTATCTACATGATTACATATCCATGTGGGCTGTGTTATGTAGGTAAACACCACCCATGTTATCTACATGATTACATATCCATGTGGGCTGTGTTATGTAGGTAAAACCTCTCGTTCTCTCAAACAGAGAATCAGTCAACAGAAAAGTGACAGGGATTATCCAGTCGCAGTACATTTTAATGACCTAAAACATGATATTTCTACCTTCAGATTTTGTGTCATAGAGAAAGTTAAGCTATCAGACAGGGGAGGTGACATTAATAATACTCTGAGTAACAGAATATTTTGAGATTTTCCCACTACAGACATTATTTCCTAAAGGTCTTAATGATGAAATGACAATATGTTATGTTGTGAATTTGAACATGAATTTTGCCCCTATTTAAGATGACTTGATGTTTTTCGTACGATGTACCCACTGATTAATGAAAACTTGTTCGGTAGGTCTATGTCCTCATTGTGGTTTTAAAGATGTGTTTACTACGTCTTATTCACACACTTTATTTGAATATTTATGAAATCCATATTGTTATATTGGGTAGCACTTCATTCGCCTTCAACCCCTTTCGATGCGTGGAACGGATGTGGGTGGGGCTAGGTCTACATAAGGGTGCTAATTTAAAAAAACTCACAAAAGCTCTGACGAAGGCCGTGAGGCCGATACGTGAAGCGTATTAAAGATCAGTGATACTATCAAGAGCAGTGTGTGGTTTCCTTTTTCCTTCATCTTGTTCAACTGTTACCATGCACCTGCAAAAAAGATTGCTCAGATGTGCGAGTGCCTTTTGAATTTTGAACAGGTCAACATTCACAAGGCCATGGGGCCAGACGGATTACCAGAACGTGTATTCAGAGCATGCGCACATTTTCAACCTCTACCTGACTGAGTCTGTAATGCCTACATGTTTCAAGCAGACCACCATAGTCCCTGTGCTCAAGAAAGTGAAGGTAACCTGCCTAAATGACTACCGACCTATAGGACAAGTGCTACAAAATGCTGGCCACGGCTCACAACAACACCATCATCCCGGAAAACCTAGACCCACTCTAATTCGCATACCGCCCCAACAGATCCACAGATGATGCAATCTCAATCGCACTCCACACTGCCCTTTCCCACCTGGACAAAAGGAACACCTATGTGAGAATGCTGTTCATTGACTACAGCTCAGTGTTCAACACCATAGTTCCCACAAAGCTCATCACTAAGCTAAAGACCCTGAGACTAAACACCTCCCTCTGTAACTGGATCCTGGACTTCCTGACAGGCCACCCCTAGGTGGTAAAACATCTGCCATACTGATCCTCAACATGGGGGCCCCTCAGGGGTGCGTGCATAGTCTCCTCCTGTACTCCCTGTTCACCCACAACTATGTGGCCAAGCACAACTCCAACACCATCATTAAGTTTCTGATGACACAACGGGGGTAGGCCCGGTAGGCCACCGACAATGATGAGGCAGTCTATAGGGAGGTCAGAGACCTGGCAGTGTAGTGCCAGGATAACAACCTCTCCCTCAATGTGACCAAGACAAAGGAAATGATTGTAGACTACAAGATAAGGAGAGCCAAACACGCCCCCATTCCCTTCGACGGGGCTGTAGTGGAGCTGGTCAAGAGTTTCAAGTTCCTTGGTGTCCACATCACCAATAAACTATCACGGTACAAGTACACCAAGAAAGTCGAGACTGAAAAGATGTGGCATGAGTCCCCAGATCCTCAAAAAGTTCTACAGCTGCACCATGGAGAGCATCCTGACCGGTTGTATCACCGCCTGGTATGGCAACTGCTCGGCATCTGACTGTATTGCGCTACAGAGGGTAGTACCGCCCAGTACATCACTGGGGCCAAGCTTCATGCCATCCAGGAATTATATACTAGGCGGTGTCTGAAGAAGGCCCAAAAAATTGTCAAAGACTCCAGTCACCCAAGTCATAAACTGTCCTCTCTGCTACCGCAAGGCAAGTGGTACCGGAGCGCCAAGTCTCGGTCCAAAAGGCTCCCTTAACAACTTCTACCCCCAAGCCATAAGACTGCTGAAAAATTAATCAAATGCCCCCCCGGAATATTTTCATTGACACGCCCCGCATGCCCCCCCACTTTGTTTTTATACTGCTGTTAGAGTTGATGGTGGATGTGTAAATGAAGGACCATCTCTCTCTGTGTAGGCCTCTCTCTTGTCTTCCCCTCTCCGTCTCCTTGCTCTCTCATCCTTTATGAATCTCAATAGTTTTTTTGCCAAAAAGCTAGTGCCACATTTTTCAAAGTAGCTCTCTCTTCAGTATCAGTGCAAAGCGTTGTTAGATGACTCACTGTTTCATTTCATTGTAGAACAGAAAAGCTTTTTCCATATTAGATGACACTCTTAATCCAATTTGGTTGGGTGTTCGATTGTTCTATTCCATGTCTCCTACTCACTGTGGTTAGTAATGTGTGTGTGCGTGCATGTTGTATGTGTGTGTGCTCCTACAGTACCAGTCAAACGTTTGGACACACCTACAGTACTCATTCCAGGGTTTTTCTTTATTTTGACTATTTTATACATTGTAGAATAATAGTGAAGACATCAAAACTAGGAAATAACACATATGGAATCATGTAGTAACCAAAAAAGTGTTGAATTTTTTTTTATATATTTGAGATTCTTTGAAGAATCCTTGAGGATAGCTTTGCACACTCTTGGCATTCTCTCAACCAGCTTCATGAGGAATGCTTTTCCAACAGTCTTGAAGGAGTTCGCACATATGCTGAGCACTTGTTGGCTGCTTTTCCTTCACTCTGCGGTCCAACTCATCCCAAAACCATCTCAATTGGGTTGAGGTCAGGTGATTGTGGAGACCAGGTCATCTGATGGAGCACCATTACTCTACTTCTTGGTTAAATAGCCCTTACACAGCCTGAAGGAATGTTTTGGGTCATTGTCCTGCTGAAAAAGTCCCTCTAAGCGCACACCAGATGGGATGGCATATTGCTGCAGAATGCTGTGGTAGCCATGTTGGTTAAGTGTTAAGCATTCCAGGTGACTACCTAATGAAGCTGGTTGAGAGAATGCCAAGAGTGTGCAAAGTGTCATCAAGGCAAAGTGTGGCTATTTCGAAGAATGTCAAATATAAAATATATTTAGATTTGTTTAACACTATTTTTGTTACAACATGATCCCATAGGTGTTATTTAATAGTTTTGATGTCTTTACTATTATTCTAAACTGTAGAAAATAGTAAAAATAAAGAAGAACCGGAATGAGCAGGTGTGTCCAAACTTCTGACTAGTACTGTAAGTAGTTGCCTGGTCTCCCAGGGCTGTTTCGTCTGAATTCCTTCTCTGTGATACAGTGTGTGTTCTGCATGACAAGCATAGTTAAGAATGAAGCTAGCAGCAGCACTGGTAGGGAAATTAGGTTTCCCTCTACAGGTGTGTTGTGAGTGGAGAGTTCTAGGACAAAATGGCCGTCAAGCTCTCATCCACACTAAGGTATATGATGTTGACTGTTGGGATGGTGAGACACATACATGCAGACATGTGCATATACACACACACACATGCATGCATGCACAATCAGACACACGCACACACACACACACACACACACACACACACAGTATAACTTTATGTCCGTCCCCTCGCCCAAACCCAGGCTCGAACCAGGGACCCTCTGCACACATCAACAACTGACACCCACGAAGCATCGTTACCCATCGCTCCACAAAGGCCGCGGCCCTTGCAGAGCAAGGGGAACCACTACTTCAAGGTCTCAAAGCGAGTGACGTAACCGATTGAAACGCTATTAGCGCGCACCACCGCTAACTAGCTAGCCATTTCACATCCGTTACACACACACACATGCACCAAGCCTTAAGTATAGGCATTATTCTTCAACAACCACAGGCTAGTCAAATGACCTCCATGACATACCTAACTCAATTACCTCGTACCCCTGGACATTGGTACCTTATCTATATAGCCAAGTTATCGTTACTCATAGTGTATTTATTCCTTTTGTTCTCATTTTTCTATTTCTCATGTTATTATTTGTATATTTTTGTATACATTTATTCTACAATTTCTCAATATTTTTATTTATTATTGTTGGAAGGGCCCATAAGTAAGTATTAGTCTACACTGTTGTTTGCGAAGCATGTTACAAAAATATTTTATTTTATGAGTGTTAGATAATGTACTAGCCATTTGAGACCATTTAGGGGACAGGGATCACTTCTGTCTTGAAGATACAAACAAACACCACAACACCACCACCCCAAACAAGAACCAGGAGGATTAACAACAAATGCATTCTCTACAGGAGCCCGGGAGCTCAAATTAGCGTGACCTTCTTTTGATTAAAGGACTGACAATCACTTTAAGTCCCCGGACATGAATAGTTAATGGTAGATCTGAGGCTAGAGCTGGCCGGTTTGTTTTGATTACAATCTCCTTACACTTTCTTCTCCTCCCCTCTCAAGCACACTCCAGCGTTTCAAGTAGGGCTTGTCTGGGCGTCCGGGGGATTCTAAAACTCTGTCGCAAAACAACAAATTACAACACGGCTCCATTTGATGGCGTTTTAATATTTTGACAGGATCAAGTCGAACGATTGGTGTAAATCCACTGATACACTTTGATCCCCATGGTGTCAGATCTATTTTGGTTTCTGTTAGGCCGGGCCCCAGAGCTAATCTAATATAACACATACCCAGCAGCCTCTGCTTCAACCCAAAGGGATTCAATATCAAAACATTATATTTATATTTACAAAAATATAAAATACACACTGAACAAAAATATAAACACAACATGTAAAGTGTTGGTCCCAAATTTCTTGCACTGAAATAAAAGATCCCAGAAATGTTCCATATGCATCAAAAGCTTTTCTCTCTCAAATCTTGTGCACAAATGTGTTTACATCCCTGTTAGTGAGCATTTCTCCTTTGTCAGAATAATCCATCCAGCTGACAGGTGTGGCATATCAAGAAGCTGATTAAACAGCATGATCATTACACACCTTGTGCTGGGGACAATAAAAGGCCACTCTAAAATGAGCAGTTTTGTCACACTATACAAATGCCACAGATGTCTGAAGTTTTGACGGCGCTTGCAATTGGCATGCTGACTGCAGCAATGTCCACCGGAACTGTTGCCAGAGAATTGAATGTTCATTTCTCAACCATAAACCACTTCTTTTGTCGTTTTAGAGAATTTGTCAGTGCGTCCAAACGGCCTCACGAACGCAGACCACTTGTAACCATGCCAGCCCAGGACATCCACATCTGGCTTCTTCAACTCCGGGATCATCTGAGACCAGCCACCCAGACAGCTGATGAAACTGTGGGTTTCCACAACCAAAGGAGTTTTGCACAAACTGTCAGAAACCATCGCAGGGAAGCTCATCTGCCTGCTCGTCATCCTCACCAAGGTCTTGACCTGACTGCAGTTCGGTGTCGTAAACAACTTCAATTCAATTGCACAGCCCCATGTCACATGAATCTATACACAATTCCTGGAAGCTGAAAATGTCCTGCATACTCACCAGACATGTCACCCATTGAGCATGTTAGGGATGCTCTGGATCGACATGTATGACAGCGTGTTCAAGTTCCCGACAATAGAAGGCAACTTTGCACAGCCATTGAAGAGGAGTGGGACAACATTCCACAGGCCACAATCAACAGCCTGATCAACTCTATGTGAAGGAGATGTTTCACGCTTCATGAGGCAAATGATGGTCACAATAGATACTGAATGGTTTTCTGATCCACGCCCCTACCTTTTTTTAAGGTATCTGTGACCAACAGATGCATATCTGTATTCCCAGTTCTGTGAAATCCATAGATTAGGGCTTAATTTATTCATTTAAATTGACTGTAAATCACTGAAACCTTGTATTTGGAATTCTCTTCACCGACTTTCAAATGTTAGGAAGAGAAACGTCTAAAGCAGAGAGTCGGGGATTAATATTTCTTGGGAAAGTAGCGCAGGACTAAATTTAATTTGGTTTGTGTTTAAGGTTTTATCAAAATGTCTAATATAGGGGGAAAGGTACATGTTTAATCAACTGGATGTTCTGTTAGGATTAGTGGGTTTACAACCTGGTGGTGTCAACTGAGCTCTCTCTCGCTCTCTGTATCTTCTGTCTTTCAACATATTTCTTTCTTGTTTCTGTCTGTTTCTTGATCACTCCCACTATCTCACTATCATTCTCTTTCTTCACTCTGTTTTCCAGCTCTCTTTCTCTCTAGCTCTCATGCACTTTCGATCCACAGAATCGCATCACTCTCAAGACAGAATTATTCCAGTGTGTGTATGAAAGATGATTTAAAGTAAAGCCCGTAACAAGCATGAAACGAGTCCTCCATGACACTAATTAATGATATTGTGGACTCAAAATGTCACAAGGGAACCCTCTATACTGGATGCTGAAAGACATAATATATAGAGACTAGCCCTAGAGACAGAGATGTGTTTATGCACAGTGCAGTGGTATCTAGCAGTGCTATCGCAGTGCAGTGCAATCTAGCCTACTCTTGAAGTCTTAGAGAGGAAGCGAGAGAGTGTGCTTGTGCGATGAAGGGGAAAAACAAGATAAGTGAAGCTTTTATCTTTTACAACATCTTCACATATTATATATGAGACTCATTTCAGGAAACTAGGCGTATGCCGTGTGTCACTACCTAACAGGAGAGGCATTTGAACGAAACTTTAATCTTATATCAAAATGTGTTTTTGGCAGAAAGGCCTTCTGGAACATGAAAACTTTCATGTGCCTTAATAACAAACTTGTATGACATCTGTAAATACGAATACAATTGTTAAATTACGAGAGTAGTTGGTTTAGCCACGGAAAAAGTCAGGAACCTTCCCGTAAGCCATGATTGGATGGGCAGGACATGCAAAGAGATGGGTTCGGATTGGTCTGCAATGTAGCAAGCTTCTGTTTATAACATGAGTTGCTCAGTATGTGTAGGCAGTGGCGATTTTAGCATGTAAATCTTGGTGGAGATAAAAATAAAATAATGTTTGATGCATGCCAGCAAAGCCACTACAGAACACAACACAAAACTCAACAATACATGAATTGCACTATAATGGTGACAAACGGTGCCCACAAACTGTTAGGGCCTGTCCGAACAGCAGAGCTTTCTTTTCAGCACCATGGAGTGAATCCTTACCACCACTACAACTGGCTATCAGCGGAGCCTTGTCTGGCAGTGAAACAGTTCATTCAGCCTTTTTAAAAAACATAGCTGATATGGCTGACTTTCTTGGGGCTAGGTGTTCCGCTAGCGGAATTGAAGCTGACGACATCCGGTGAAATTGGAGGGCGTGTAATTAAAATAAATATTCGTAATATTAAACATTCATGAACATACAAGTGTCTTATATCATATAAAAGCTTAACTTCTTGTTAATCCAACTGCGTTGTCAGATTTCAAAAAGGCTTTACGGCGAAAGCATACCGTGCGATTAACTGAGGACAGTGCCCCACATCAACATATTTTTCAAACAGCATAGGCTTCACAAAATCACAAATCGCGATTAAATAAATCACTTACCTTTGAAGATCTTCCTCTGTTTTCAATCCCAAGGGTCCCAGCTACAACATGAATGGTCGTTTTGTTCAATAAAATCCTTCTTTATATACCAAAAAATATGTTTAGTTGGCAACATTGATTTCAGTAATCCACTTGTTCAACATGCAGACAAAGGAGTCCAAAAAGCTACCGGTAAAGTTCAGCCAAACAAGTCAAACATTGTTTCTATTCAATCCTCAGGTAGTCTAAAGTGTAAATAAACTATAATATTTCACACAGAAAGTACTATGTTCAATAGGAAAGGAAAATTCATAAGCGCGCGCATTATCCCTCGTGCGCCGAAAGATTGATTTGGTCCAGGTGCTCTCCCAACAGAAACTCAAAATATTTGTTCGTATTTCAAAAACGAAGCCTGAAACCTTGAATAAAGACTGTTGACATCTAGTGGAACCAATAGGAATTGCAATTTGGGTGACGGACATAAGGGTTTCCAATAGGTTTCCATAATAAAAGCCTGGGACTCTGAAAAAAAAAATTCTGGTTGGATTTTCTTTGGATGTTTGCCTGCCATATCAATTCTGTTATAGTCTCAGACATTATGTTAACAGTTGTAAAAACTTCAGAGTGTTTTCTATCCAATGCTACCAATTATATGCATATCCTGGCTTCTGCGCCTGAGTAACAGGCAGTTTACTTTGGGCATGTTAGTCAGGCGGAAATTCAGGATACTGAAGAACATCAGGACATCTCTCTAAAACAGGCTATAGGCCACATGTGCACCACCGAGTCAGACCAGTATGCTGAGTTATGAGGGGAAAAGGGACTGCAATTATTAGGGTGAGGCACATGGGCTATACCAACAGCTTACTACACAACATACACTTAGTCAGGGGCGTAACTTTCACTGGGGATGGGGGGGGACATGCACTCCCCACATTCTGAAATTACATTTTTGTCCCCCCCTGGTTTTATAATTGTAATCTGATACAAAAACAGGGCAATGGTGTGCTTTAGGACCATGTGGACGCCTCCAAGCAGTCGGGTAGGCTGTTTGGAGTGTTTATCCGACTGGATTTAGGACCATGTGGACACCACAGAGCGGGCTGACAGGCTGTGTGAAGGCAAGGCTTCTGGATCAGCCTGGGAGAGTTGAGCATAGTTCAGTGTACACCCTGCGCTCTTTCACCTAGTTGTAAAAGGAAAAGAACCGGGCTACTCTTTAGTAGACTGATGTAGCTGTCAAGGTAACTGCAGTTCAACTTAACAGAGAAAATAACTAAACTAGTGTTTATTCGCAGTGCTGAGCTAGTTTTGTAACTGACATGTAACGTTAGCTAATGTTTCATCCCCTCTCAACTGAGGTGAATGAATAAGCTAAGCTAGTGAGTAGCTACCACAGCCAGGTCAGCTCCAGCGTTTAGTTAACTGTCTGATAGCGTTATGAGATGGTTATTATTACTATCTAACAGCAGTTGTTTGTATGGACATATTTTGTAGCCTTTGTTTTGTCATGTTTCAGAAGTAAATTAACTTTGCAAGCCTTCGCCAGTTGATGTACCATTAGAGTGAGAGCTGGCCATAAATTGGCTTACATTAGCAATTATTTTTGGCTCAATCAAACTAGACCTGAATCAAATGAAACCATCATCCAAATGATTCAAGATTGATATTCTGACATTTTTTTCAGTGCAATGTGAGTTGTATTAATCAGTATGTCAATGTAACGTTATTGATCTGTCAGTTTCCCTAGCTAATTCCCTACTTTTCACACTGACACAGTATTAAACAGCTCTAACTTTGCAGGCCTCACTGCCAAGGTGCACAGTAGAGGTCTGCGCAGGACCGATTTATTCATCCCGCTCCCGCCCACATCTGCTGGCTTTCTGTCTGACTCAGGCAAGAACTGGTCCCAAACTCAACAGCAGTTCCCCAATGTTATTTTAGGTGTACAGTATGTGACGCAGCTCACTTGCCAACCATGGTCCCAGCAATTTTGCGCCCTATTGGCAATATCAAGAGCACAAAAATAACTTAAGAAATAGGTTAAATTACCAGAGATTCTCACATGTCCATTACATTGTGTTACTGGGCTACATCAGCCAATAAGCTAGATGTAGATTGAAGAGAGCAGAGTTAGAGAGACTTGCACTTTCTCTTGAGCTATTTTTATAGCCTACCTTTTAGGAGTGGGAAGATTTTCAGACTGAGAAATATGGGTGATCATTATTTTGGCGTATTTCTAGGCAATGTAGTAAACTATAGCCTAACCATAGGCCTAGTTACGAGGTACATTTCCTTGAAAGATAACTGTCCTGTGCTTCTCTGCCCATGTATACATAGGCTATAGTCTACTCTATTTATTTGAGACCACATGGGCACCTGAACTCGTAGGTATGGCTAATGAACTGGAAGCAGCAAGAATGATGACAGAGACACCTGCTACGTTTTGCATAGTCTTATAAGATATAGCCTACTGTTTCGGAGGACGACTTGTAGGCAGAGATAAATAAATGGGTAATCCATATTTATTGTAAATGAAAAGGTGCAATGCTCACTCACCATTGTAGCCTAACCTATGTGGTCACCGTAGTAGCCTAACGTATGTGTTCACCATAGTAACCTAAGCTACAGTATGGTCACCATAGTAACCTAACCTATGTGCGCGCTGTGCCTTTTCCTTTTCAATCCTGATTACATGTTGGTTGAGCACCCTCCGTTTCAATATTTATTTACTGACACTGCAGTAAACTACAGTCTAATCATATTTACCTAAATTTCATTTTCAAGTTTAACATCCACGTGATTCTCCGCTCATGTAGGCAACCCACTCTATTTTAATGAGACCACAGATACTAGGCGCACTTGAACTCTCACACCCAACTAGAAGAGGTAGGCTACTGAAGTTGAAGCAGAGAATTCTGACTGTGTTAATGAGATTTTTTTAAAATATATAATAGGTTGGCTAACGCATACAAAGCACAAAGAGGAGTGTTTCAAAATAATCTGTGGGATTACAATAATGTTTTAATTCCAAAGTCGTCTGTCTGACTGCCCGCTCCCGCCTACAGTATGAAAAATGTGGACTGCACCGCAATGATGGACCTGCAACCCTCTAATGTAGTCAGTACACAAGACTATGCTCATCATGTCTTAGTAAGATCAGATAGTGACAGGGGTCCGAGCGGGGTCAGACAGCCTGTGAAGACCAGTCTATGGAGATCCATTACATTTTGCAGTATATTCAGTGAATGATACAAAGTTCCATCTTGAGTTGATGGGTAGACCTACAGTAGCTACAGGACAGCAGCTTACGCTTAAAGCTACAGTCTGGGATCTGAAAATGGTATTTTCAGTTATTCAATCATTTATTCTTTGTTTCATAATATAATGTATAAATGTACATCAAGGTAAATCTTTGTCATGCCTAATTTTAGGAGGATGGTGACAGGGGTCTCAGCAGAGTCAGGTAGCCAGGGAAGACCAGTCTGTGACAGACGTGAATTTTTGCAGATACAACACTTTATTCTCTCGTTCCAGCAAACACTGGACAAGCAGTTGCTATTTTAAGGCAGTCTGACAAACCTCCAAAGTTGATTTCAAAACTGTATCAAGGGTTGATATAGGCTTTTCCCGATGACACGAAAAACATGTAAAACAAAAATGTGAGGCAGATAACTTGATACAGATATGTTAGAATGCACCGTCATGTTCATATAATCTCAGACATAAAAGACTGCAGTTTAAGACAATCCACAGAACGTACTTGTAACGATGACGGCGTGAGTCGAGAAGCAGGTAAAACGTTTAATGAAAACAACAAACATGAAACAAGACAGCATAACAGAAGTGAGGTTACATGAACACAGGATCAATACCAACTGAGGAATGAACAAAAGGAAGGGACCTATGACAATCAAAATGATGAGTGCCAGGTGTACATAATAATGAGTGCCAGGTGTGCGCAATGATGATTCCCAGGACCGGTGGTTAGTATTCTGGCATATCATGCACCCCAAAACATTAAACATCTGCTGGAGGTGTAAAGCACAAAAGGGGACATATTTGCATATATTGTGTTTTTGTGAAGGCTGGCTGAATTCTAGCAAAGAGTATGTTCTTTTATCTCAGGGCGTCAACACATTCTCCCTTCTCCCTGTTTTTGTTTGTTTGGAAATGTTGATACTGGAGACTGTTATCTGAAGAAACTGTGTAATTTAACATTTATAGTGGCTAATAACCAACATTCTGTCACGCCCTGGCCTTAGTATTCTTTGTTTTCTTTATTGTTTTAGTTAGGTCAGGGTGTGACATGGGTTATGTTTGTGTTTTTGTCTTGTCTTGGGTGGTTGTAGTGTCTAGGGGGATTTTGTTAGAGTGTATGGGTTTGTGTTGAGTGAATGTTTCTAGGGAAGTCTATGGTTGAGTGAATGTGTCTAGTTATGTCTATGGTTGCCTGAGTGGTTCTCAATCAGAGACAGATGTTTTTCATTGTCTCTGATTGGGAGCCATATTTAAGGTGGCCATAGGCATCATGTATTTGTGGGTAATTGTCTATGTTGAACGTTTGTAGCCTGTGTGTGTACACTACGTTATTTAGCTTCACGATAGTTTGTTGTTTTGTATAGTTTGTGTAAGTGTTTCGTTTCATTTTCATCTTCGTCGTTATAAATAAAGAAGATGGCTTATTTTCCAAATGCTGCGTTTTGGTCCGTCTCTCCTCCACACGATCGTGACACATTCTAATTAATTGCAATGCATTTATCTTCCCACAATGTATGGAAGAAATGTCAAGTTATGTACAGTATCACTAGATTTGTTTTAAGTGTATACTGTGCAACCTTCATAAGGTCTGGATGCCTTATTTGGAATACTGTATGATAAAATGAGCCTGTATTAAAAGCATGCCCACACCAGGGGAGATTTAGGCAATCCCTAGCTCCTGGGCTGATTAGTCCTGGCCCTGGGGGTCTGCTGTACTGTTGTCACTGGCCTTGGCTTAACACACCTGAAATCTATAATGAATGTTTCACTAAGATCCTAAAGCTGAGTGGGGTGTGTTGGGTTGGGGCCCTTCGGGGCCGAGGACGCTCTGTTCCATCGCTCATCTGAAGTCAATGGAATTCTCCGGTTGGAACGTTACTGAAGATCTATGTTAAAAACATTCTAAAGATTGATTCAATACATCGTTTGACATGTTTCTACTGACTGTTAGGGAACCTTTTGACATTTCGTCAGCTTTTAGTGACGCACTTTCTGACTTTGGATTTGTTTACCAAACACGCTAACAAAAATAGCTATTTGGACATAATTGATGGACATTACCGAACAAAACAAACATTTATTGTGGAAGTGGGAGTCCTGGGAGTGCATTCCGACGAAGATCAGCAAAGGTAAGTGAAGATTTATAATGCTTTTTATGAGTTTTGTTGACTGCACAATTTGGCGGGTAACTGGTAGCCTCCTTTTGTGGCTGAACCCTGTACTCAGATTATTGAATATTGTGCTTTTGCCGTAAAGCTTTTTGAAAACTGATACAGCGGTTGCATTAAGAACAAGTGTATCTTTAATTCTATGTAAAACATGTATCTTTCATCAAAGTTTATGATGAGTATTTATGTTATTTGACGTGGCTCTCTGCAATTTCTCTGGATATTTTGGAGGCATTTCTGAACATGGCGCCAATGTACACTGAGGTTTTTGGATATAAATATGAGCTTTATCGAACAAAACATATATGTATTGTGTAACATGAAGTCCTATCAGTGTCATCTGATGAAGATCATCAAAGGTTAGTGATTCATTTTATCTCTATTTCTGCTTTTGTGACTCCTGTCTTTGGCTGGAAAAATGACTGTGTTTTTCTGTGATTTTGCGGTGACCTAACATAATCGGTTGTGGTGCTTTCGCTGTAAAGCCTATTTGAAATCTGACACTTTGGTGGGATTAACAACAAGATTACCTTTAAAATGGTATAAGATACATGTATGTTTGAGGAATTTTAATTATGAGATTTCTGTTTGAATTTGGCGCCCTGCACTTTCACTGGCTGTTGTCATATCATCCCGTTAACCAGAAGAAGTTTTAACCCAGCTTTTAGTCTTGAAATCTTTGGTTAGTTAGTACACTACTGTACTCACTCTGTTTAGTACATGGTCTTACATGTGAATCCTTAAAGAGATGGGTGGGGCTAAGGCTTAAGAGGGTGTGAACGATGCTGAATGGGTGTAGACATGGAAGAGCTCTCAAGTAGGTGTACCAGAACATTCACTGGCCATGTTATCAAAATTCAGGTTTCAAGTTTATCAATTTTCAAAGCAGAATTACTTTTCCATTGTTCCTCAACTGTAGTGTATGATATACAATTTTCTAGCTCTTAGTCTCTACTTTTATCCAATGTTAAAATCATAATTTCAAATGTTGCTACATTAGACCAAATCGAGCTGGTCGGTCACATATACTGCCTAATGCATGGGGGAAAGTAAGGCGGTATGGTGAAATAAATAGAGGGGATAAACCGTACCAGTAAAACATGAGCCTACCACAATAATTGTAACAAATTGTCATAAACTGTCGTCTATTACACCACTTTTTATCATTACCACATCTCAGAGAAATGAAAATTTTTGCTACATATCAGAGAAACTAAAATCTTTGCCAAGGCAGAGATGAGTAGCAGACACTGAGATGCGCACAGACAGCAGTGGACGCATTAATTCTGGCCTAATGAAAATCTCCAAATGTCATTAGACTTTGTGGTGTTTTGTGTAACAGATGTTTCTTTCCATTCACTACTGTTTGGAGGATGGTAATATGTTGCAAGTGGATGCATGTGCGCGGGGAGCCTAGTAAAGGAGACCTTTAATGAGATTGTTTGACAATCAGATGAAAACATCACGACTGGTTGTGTTTATGCCACAATAAAAGGTAAGACATTTACATTTTTTATTACAAATCTGTCCGACTAGGCCCACAGAGATTATATTGATCCTACTGTATGTAATTCTAAGATTAGGACAATGTTTTGGTGCATGCTACTTTTACCTCTGGGCTAGATACTTTTGTATAATGGAATATCCTAATCCAGTTAGTGAATAATCAGTTCATAGTTTGAGTGGATTAATGCATAATCTGACTTTGGCCTGGATCAGTGTCATACAGAACAATGTTTCTTTGATTCAACGGTCTGGTTCTATAACACAGTGGTTTGGTTCTAGAGACTGGTTCTAGAACACAGTGGTTTGGTCCTAGAGACTGGTTCTAGAACACAGTGTTTTGGTTCTAGAGACTGGTTCTAGAACACAGTGGTTTGGTTCTAGAGACTGGTTCTAGAACACAGTGGTTTGGTTCTAGAGACTGGTTCTAGAACACAGCGGTTTGGTTCTAGAGACTGGTTCTAGAACACAGTGGTTTGGTTCTAGAGACTGGTTCTAGAACACCGTGGTTTGGTTCTAGAGACTGGTTCTAGAACACAGTGGTTTGGTTCTAGAGACTGGTTCTAGAACACAGTGGTTTGGTTCTAGAGACTGGTTCTAGAACACAGTGGTTTGGTCCTAGAGACTGGTTCTAGAACACAGTGGTTTGGTTCTAGAGACTGGTTCTAACAGTGTGGTTTGATTCTAGAGACTGATTCTAACAGTGTGGTTTGATTCTAGAGACTGGTTCTAACAGTGTGGTTTGATTCTAGAGACTGGTTCTAACAGTGTGGTTTGATTCTAGAGACTGGTTCTATAACAAATTGGTTTGATCCCACATTCTGGTAAAAAAAATTATGGTGTTTGATTGTAGAGTGGTTTTGAAACCGATTGGTTTGATTTCATGCCATGCCATTCTATGCACTTTCACACCATCTCTCTCTATCTCTCTTCCTCCACCCCAGTCTCATGATCTATAGAACTGTGTGGGTGGTTGATCAGTCAAGATCCCAGCTGGGGTTTACTTTCAAAGACAGCATCAGACAGAGGGGATCCAGTGTGATCTCAGTCAGGGAAACAATGGCCAAACAACTCCACAGCATCAAAGAACTCTCTCTGACACACACGCCTCGTATCCATTTCCTGAGCTTGCATCAAACACCTTGTTGTTTCCTTCACTCAGTAACAACACAAATCAAAGACTGAACATGCCGCTGCAGAACCCACTCAAACAGAGGCTGCATCAAAAAGTATTGCATTGTCAAGGAACAAAAATATACGAGAACCTCAGCTAATGCCCAACACATACAAACAAACAACATATATATACTGGATATAGATACCTATTTTAATCTGTTTCACTTTCTTTGCTTTCGGGCCTATGAGGAAGGGGTGGAATGGGGAGGGTTTTCTCTGGTCGCTGGGAGGGGGGTTTGTGACTGATGAGCAACCCGAGTTGCTGGGGGAAAGGGATGAGAGGTTTGGGGAAAAGGGATGAGAGGTTGGGGGAAAAGGGATGAGAGGTTTGGGGAAAAGGGATGAGAGGTTTGGGGAAAAGGAATGAGAGGTTGGGGAAAGTGATGAGAGATTTGGGGAAAAGGGATGAGAGGTTGGGGGAAAGGGATGAGAGGTTGGGGAAAAGGGATGAGAGGTTGGGGAAAAGGGATGAGAGGTTGGGGAAAAGCGATGAGAGGTTGGGGGAAAGGGATGAGAGGTTGGGGGATGAGAGGTTGGGGAAAGGGATGAGAGGTTAGGGGAAATGGATGAGAGGTTGGGGGAAAGGGATGAGAGGTTGGGGGAAAGGGATGAGAGGTTGGGGGAAAGGGATGAGAGGTTGGGGGAAAGGGATGAGAGTTTGGGGATGAGAGGGATGAGAGTTTGGGGGAAAGGGATGAGAGGTTTGGGGAAATGGATGAGAGGTTGGGGAAAAGGGATGAGAGGTTGGGGAAAAGGGATGAGAGGTTAGGGGAAATGGATGAGAGGTTGGGGGAAAATGATGAGAGGTTAGGGGAAATGGATGAGAGGTTGGGGGAATGGAGGCCCACTTATTTTTATTTTCCTGTTTATACTGAATGTATTATTCATTAATAAACTCTGTATGTATTTCATAACAGTTTTTGTTATTTTGAGTGGCATCCTATGGGTACAGGTTTTATAATTTAAATGGATCACTTTTGAATGCTGGCGGTGCTTTCACTCTAGTGGTAGCATGAGACGGAGTCTACAACCCACACAAGAGGCTCAGGTAGTGCAGCTCATCCAGGATGGCACATCAATGCGAGCTGTGGCAAGAAGGTTTGCTGTGTCTGTCAGCGTAGTGTCCAGAGCATGGAGGCGCTACCAGGAGACAGGCCAGTACATCAGGAGACGTGGAGGAGGAGGAGGAGGAGCACCGCCAGCATTCAAAAGTGACCAAAACATCAGCCAGGAAGCATAGGAACTGAGAAGTGGTCTGTGGTCACCACCTGCAGAACCACTCCTTTATTGGGGGTGTCTTGCTAATTGCCTATAATTTCCACCTTTTGTCTATTCCATTTTCACAACAGCATGTGAAATTTATTGTCAATCAGTGTTGCTTCCTACGTGGACAGTTTGATTTCACAGAAGTGTGATTGACTTGGAGTTACATTGTGTTGTTTAAGTGTTCCCTTTATTTTTTTGAGCAGTGTATTTTATTTCTGCGTTTTGTGTCGTGCCTGCAGGGTTGAAATATGCTACACTCTCTTTGTTTACTGTTGTGCTATCATCAGATAATAGCATCTTATGCTTTCGCCGAAAAGCCTTTTTGAAATCTGACATGTTGGCTGGATTCACAACGAGTGTAGCTTTAATTTGGTATCTTACATGTGTGATTTAATGAAAGTTTGATTTTATAATTTTTTTTTTAATTTGCCGCTCTACATTTTTCCTGGCTATAGGCCAAGTGGGACGCTACCGTCCCACATATCCCAGAGAGGTTTTAATAAACATCAAAAGACGAGAGCCCAAATCCTTGCCCTTGTCTTTGCAGCCATACTGTACCCTGCTCTTGGCCAATTCCTGTATTTGACCAATTCAGCAGTGTGGTGGAGATGGTGTCTTTGGTCTTCAGATCTAAGTTTGTTCTTGAGACTGTGTTTGTGTTTCTGCTTTTTTTGTGTCACCCTTTCTCATCTCTCCCACTCTTCAATGTCTCTTGTCTACCCATTACTCCTCTCTCCATCTCTCCTGCCCTCTCTAACCCTACCTATCTTCCTCCATGCTTCCTCTATCTCAGGTCTCTCAATGACCCTCTCTCTCCATCCTCTCTCTCAGGTCTTTCCATTCCCCTCTCTCTCCATCCTTCATTTCTCCATCTCTCCTGCACTCTCTATCCCTACCTATTTTTCTCCATCCTTTAGTTGTCTCAATGCCCCTCTCTCTACACCCTTCCTGTCTCTCAGTTCTCTCCATGCCCCTCTCTCTACACCCTTCCTGTCTCTCAGTCCTCTCCATGCCCCTCTCTCTACACCCTTCCTGTCTCTCAGTTCTCTCCATGCCCCTCTCTACACCCTTCCTGTCTCTCAGTTCTCTCCATGCCCCTCTCTCTACATCCTTCCTCTCTCTCAATCCTAATGAGGTCTTGCCCTCCTGGGCCACAACTCTCTTTCTATCCCCCTGGATAAAGATCCAATCACAGAGGAGCCTCTGCCTGATCCTTGGCCTATCTGAGAGCACATCAAAGCAGGAAAAGAGAGGGGGCCCCAGTACGAGAGAGGCATCATCATTAGAGAGAAAGAGAGAGAGATGTGTCTGTATACAAAGAAAAAAAAGAGAAAGGATCATTCCTGAACATGCTGTAGGAGGGAGATTGGAGAGAGAAGGCAAGAGGTGGAGGGAAAGCGAGAGAGCAAAAGGAGGAGACAGAGAGCTATGGAAAGAGAGAGGTAGAACGAGACAGTCGCTCTAAAACATCTTGTCAAGTCTGATTAGTAGTCTACTTAAAATAGGTCATACGTATTCCTTTCAAGTGTCATATTTATTACAGCTTCATAACTCTTCAAGACACAGCTGTCATTTAGGCCTTGACTTGGGGAAACCGTTAATTTAACATGATGGATTAATTCTGTGTATTTGACTGTCTGTTGTCATAACTGTCAATATAGAGGGAGTTCTGTGACTGTGGGATCAAAGCTCTTAGCCCTGTTTGAAATGCACAAAACCTCAGTGGGACCGTTCATGCAGTGGAGGCTGGTGGAAGGAGTTATAGGAGGATGGCTCATTGTAATAGCTGAAATTTAATAATTTACTATTTTCCATGTATTCCATTCCAGCCATTGCAATGAGCCTGTCCTCCTATAGCTCCTCCCACCAGCCTCCACTGCTTTCCTGCATAGTTCAGCACTGATGAGATGAGTGTTTTATTATTGATGGGATTACTCTTTGCTTCCGCTCTGCTCTTTGACCACATCATGAGTGAAAGGTCTTATGTGATTGAGAGAGATTAAGTCATTCCTGAGTCATAGGACTGACGCTGTACAAGATGTACGCAACTGTACAGTAGGTAGAGTAGGCAGTTTGAATGGGACTGACCTTCAGTTACTATGAAGACTGAATTGTATAAAGAGGAAGTTGTATAATATATGAATTATCATGGTAAAACTTGGTTTAGATAATCTCTGCTAAAATAGTCTTAGTGGTCAGTTAGTAACAGACAAACACAGCAGACATTTAGTCTGATTGTGACGGATGCAGTGAGAGCAGACACAAATAGATTAAATCATCACACTACTTTAAAAGTCAATGTGGATTCATGGGTTATAAAAATACATGTGGAAGTCAACAGACGGTAAGGAGAAGATAAGTGGAGGCAAAATAGAGAGAGAGAGACAGCGGCAGAGGGAAAAGGCGATAGAGAGAGAAAGAGAGACATTGAGAGAGTGAAAAAGTGTTTCAGTTTCTGACACTAACAAGACTTCATATTTGTGAGGTATGTCACATTAAATTAGAGTCCAACATTAGGATTGCACTTACATTAGCATCTCTGATATGTTAGAGAAGACCAGTGGCGTCATTAGGTTTTTGGTCCAGCACCGAACCTTTTGAAAAATAATAAATAAATAACTAAATTATGAAGAAAAAAAAAAGTCTGATTTTAACAGCCAGAAAGTCAAAGTGTTAGCCACAGGTTTGTTTAGGGTTGGTGGTAGCTAACTAGCTAGTCTCCCTCAGCATAAGGGTTGGTGGCAGCTAACTAGCTAGTCTCCCTCAGCATAAGGGTTGGTGGCAGCTAACTAGCTAGTCTCCCTCAGCATAAGGGTTGGTGGCAGCTAACTAGCTAGTCTCCCTCAGCATAAGGGTTGGTGGCAGCTAACTAGCTAGTCTCCCTCAGCATATTGGTTGGGCTAATGCTAATAAGCTAATGTTAGCACTCAGCATCCTCAAGCTACTGGGTTATTTAACATTATATTTAGTGATTGGGCAATCGAAGGATGTTGATATTTTATATAGGAAAAGTGTTTATTTCCAGCGAGTGTATTTGATGGGTTTAATTTCTATAGCTAGCTTGGTTGGCCAGCCACTTCAGTAGCTACTGGCTTGCTAGCTAGCTGAGACCGAAGAGATGAGAGAACGTTTTTCTGACTGAAGCAAATATATTATGACAGTGACAAAGTGCCCCCATGTGGAACGAAGCTGAAGAGTAATACAACTTGATATTTCACCCGGTTTAAAATGGCCAATGTTGAGGTGGTAAAACTGACAAAACGAAATGAATAGTAGAGGACTTACAACCTATTCCTTTCTACAGATAAAAATGCTTGGCTGATGTCTGTTATTTCCATATAGGCTATGTAACTATTTGTAAAATATAATAATAATAATAATAATAATAATAATAATAATAGTAGTAATAAAATAAAATAAAAACTGCCCATTATTAAATCTGTGAAATTAATTAATTTAGCTTTTATTTGTATTCCTCTTTTTATTCACCTAATGTAGCTGCTCAATTTTTCTATTGTTGTTACTTGTGCTATTGTTGTTGGATTGTCGACAGGTTAATCTACAAGTCAGCATTTCATTGCACTGTGTACTCAATGTGTATCATTGAGGGCAGCCAGAAAGGAAAATAAGCCCAGCTTGGTGGTTAGATTGTAGGTGAACAAAACATTGAAAATAAAGGTAACAGCCAAAATAAAGGACACATCAGCGTAGTGTCTTAATAGGGCGTTGAGCGAGCAGCCAGAACAGCTTCAGTGTGCCTTGGCACAGATTCTACAAGTGTCTGGAACTCTATGGGAGAGATGCAACACCATTCTTCAATAGAAATGCCATCATTTGGTGTTTTGTTGATTGGAAAATGCTGTCTCAGGCGCCACTCCAGAAACTCAAATAATTGGGTTAAGATCTGGTGACTGAGACACACACACACACACACACACACTTTAAATGCCCTATGCTCCTTTGAGACTCCTCGTTCAAAGTCACTGAGATCTATTTTTTAGCCATAGTAGCCAAAATAATAGGCAACAGGTCATTTTTATACATGAACGACAGGATGAAGGATAATAATTGCTTAATTAACTCATGATCCACACCTATGTGGAAGCACCTGCTTTCAATATACTTTGTATCCCTCATTTACTCAAATGTTTCCATTACATTGGCAGTTACCTGTACATACGCCCTTAAATGATGTGTACTGAAATGTTATGTAATATAAAAAAAACAGATTAAATGAAATTAATCATAGAGGTCTTATTCTACAGGATTTTTTGGGGGGCTCATGTCTCTTTATATCCATATAGCCTAGGGGCTATGTAGCTTCTTATCTGTCATGTTTGGAGTTGTGTTCTTCTGTTATGCGGATACATTCATTTTTATTTACAGTTGAGTTGCCCTGGTCGTGTCAGAATACAGAAATGTAAAAAAGGAACTGCCCCTTAAAACCAACTTCTCATTTAGAAAACAGCCTGTGTGGCATCGATATAAGTCAGAAACATTTATTCTACTGTCAAAATTGACTACAAATTGTAAATAGGAAAATTTTGGTCATTAAGACAGTCTCATCCAAAACAGAGTTTTGTGGTCGTGACTGCATCACAATATAAATGAAGGTTGGGTTTGTTTCCATCCTACCCACATGCCCACAGCCGGGGGCACACAAATACAAATCATAAATTCGAAGTGCAGCTGCAAGCGACCCGATTGTAATGCATGTGGTCAATTTGGGTTGACTTTGCATATCCCTATAGTTAGAGACCATCGGTAAATTACACAAAGTACATGGGACAACATGACAAAATTCCAATAGCTCCAAATTTCAATGACTTTAAAACCTCAAACCAACTATACATTCTAGAAATTATTCTTATACAAATATTGAAAGCATTTAATGAGAAAACTAAAAGGTGTGCATGAAAATTCTCGTTTGCATTGTATAATTTATTGACGGTCCTTAACTAGCACCAGAGATAAGCCATCCAAGGTCAAAGTCAGGTCGCACACAAGCCGGCTGAAGCTAATTGTTGAAGTAATTTGGCTAACACTTTCCACCTGCGAAGACACACACACACACACACACACACACACACACACACACACACACACACACACACACACACACACACACACACACACACACACACACACACACAAACGAGACACCCACATCAAACCACGCTCCGAAACCAAGTCACATTTGAATTCATGGCCGCTAGCATTTCTTAATGAACCAAATCTAAAATGAGGTCAAATCAGGAAGTGCTGTCGCCCTTTAACTTCTTTGGGAAAGGGGGGCAGTATTGAGGAGTTTGGATGATGTCACGAATCCCGCTTCCTGAGTCTGTTTTTGCCTGTGTTCTGTCCTGGAGTGTTTTTCCGGTGTCCTGGAACGCACCCTGCCTGGTTGCCGGGCGACGTAGCTAGTTGGGAGATCTCTGATTACCCGCACCTGTATCCCATCAGCTATCTGCACACCTGGTCCTGATCATCACCCCTCCACTTCATAAGCTCTGACCTGACATCCATTCCCTGCCGGATCGTTAGCCATGAACAGTATGTTGTGCCAGCGTATCAGCCTCCAGTTTGTTAGAGTTTGTTTTGTTGTTTTGTACGTCTTGCTTGCCTTGAACTTACCTCCGTTTGTTCTGTCTACAGTCTTTCACCCGGAACACTCACCCCATCCCTGCCTGGTCGTCGGTGGCTTCTGTTACTCCCTTGGATCTGCCTATTCACTCCCATCAACTCACCTCCGCTGCCCGCTCCGCCACCTGGATCTTTCTACCTCTACGTTTACACTTGTAAATAAATACTCACCTTCGTCCTACTCTCCTTGTCCTGGTCTGCTTCTGGGTTCTATTTTAGAAAACCGTGACAGAACGATCCGGCCAAGGATGAACCCAGCGGACCTGGACTCCGTTTGCCATGCCATTACCCAGCAGGAGAAGATATTGGGACAACACAACACGGCGCTACAGGAGATAGCGTTTTCAGTCCGGAACTTCTCTGCTAGCTTGACGAGTATCCAGGATCAGCTCAGTTTGCCGGCAGGTCATCCACCACCTGTTTCACCCCTCTCACCTGCCGCTTCTGGAGCGGTTTCCTTCCGTGAGCCCAAGGTTCCGACGCCTGATAAGTACGAAGGGGATTTGGGAAGATGCCGTTCATTTCTTATGCAGTGTGGTTTAGTTTTTGATCTGCAGCCCTACTCTTACGCCACAGAGAAGGCTAGGATAGCTTTTGTTATTGAACTGCTGCGTGGTAGAGCTCTGGAATGGGCTTCAGCCGTTTGGGAACGACAGGACACCTGCATGGCGTCATACCAGGAGTTCACGGCAGAGATGAGAAAGCTTTTTGACCATCCAGTCCGAGGTAAGGACGCAGCTAAACGTTTGTTCTCTCTTCGCCAAGGAGCTCGCAGTGTGGCAGACTTTGTGATCGAATTCAGGACATTGGCTGTGGAGAGTGGTTGGAATGAGGAGTCACTACAAGCGGCTTTTTACCAGGGGTTGTCGGAGCAACTCAAGGACGAGCTGATCTCCTATCCAGAGCCTAGTGACCTAGACAGTTTGGTCACTATCTATTCGGGTGGATAATAGAGTCCGAGAGAGAAGGAGGGAGAAGCAGTGGGGCCCGTCCAATCAATCAGCAACTCGGTTACCATTCGGGTCAGGAAGTGGACCAGAACGTGTTGATCATTATTCCCCAGACGGGATTAGTGGAGGTGTCTTGCCGCCAGATCCTGAACCCATGCAAGTGTGGCGACACGGGTTAACTAGCATCGAATAGCATCGAAGAGCCCCCGCGATATGCAACTGTTCAGGGAAGTCAGGAACCAATACACGCAGTCAGTCAGGAAAGCAAAGGCCAGCTTTTTCAAGCAGAAATTTGCATCCTGTAGCTCTAACTCCAAAAAGTTCTGGGATACTGTAAAGTCCATGGAGAACAAGAGCACCTCCTCCCAGCTGCCCACTGCACTGAGGCTAGGTAACACGGTCACCACCGATAAATCCGTGATAATCGAAGACTTCAACAAGCATTTCTCAATGGCTGGCCATGCCTTCCTCCTGGCGACTCCAACCTTGGCCAACAGCCCCGCCCCCCCCGCTGCTACTCGCCCAAGCCTCCCCAGCTTCTCCTTTACCCAAATCCAGATAGCAGATGTTCTGAAAGAGCTGGAAAACCTGGACCCATACAAATCAGCTGGGCTTGACAATCTGGACCCCTATTTCTGAAACTGTCCGCCGCCATTGTCGCACCCCCTATCACCAGCTTGTTCAACCTCTCCTTCGTATCATCTGAGATCCCCAAGGATTGGAAAGCTGCCGCGGTCATCCCCCTCTTCAAAGGGGGAGACACCCTGGACCCAAACTGTTACAGACCTATATCCATCCTGCCCTGCCTATCTAAGGTCTTCGAAAGCCAAGTCAACAAACAGATCACTGACCATCTCGAATCCCACCGTACCTTCTCCACTGTGCAATCCGGTTTCCGAGCCGGTCATGGGTGCACCTCAGCCACGCTCAAGGTACTAAACGATATCATAACCGCCATCGATAAAAGACATTACTGTGCAGCCGTCTTCATCGACCTGGCCAAGGCTTTCGACTCTGTCAATCACCATATTCTTATCGGCAGACTCAGTAGCCTCGGTTTTTCTAATGACTGCCTTGCCTGGTTCACCAACTACTTTGCAGACAGAGTTCAGTGTGTCAAATCGGAGGGCATGTTGTCCGGTCCTCTGGCAGTCTCTATGGGGGTACCACAGGGTTCAATTCTCGGGCCGACTCTTTTCTCTGTATACATCAATGATGTTGCTCTTGCTGCGGGCGATTCCCTGATCCACCTCTACGCAGACGACACCATTCTATATACTTCCGGCCCTTCCTTGGACACTGTGCTATCTAACCTCCAAACGAGCTTCAATGCCATACAACACTCCTTCCGTGGCCTCCAACTGCTCTTAAACGCTAGTAAAACCAAATGCATGCTTTTCAACCGTTCGCTGCCTGCACCCGCACGCCCGACTAGCATCACCACCCTGGACGGTTCCGACCTAGAATATGTGGACATCTATAAGTACCTAGGTGTCTGGCTAGACTGCAAACTCTCCTTCCAGACTCATATCAAACATCTCCAATCCAAAATCAAAGCAAGAATCGGCTTTCTATTCCGCAACAAAGCCTCCTTCACTCACGCCGCCAAACTTACCCTAGTAAAACTGACTATCCTACCGATCCTCGACTTCGGCGATGTCATCTACAAAATAGCTTCCAATACTCTACTCAGCAAACTGGATGCAGTTTATCACAGTGCCATTCGTTTTGTTACTAAAGCACCTTATACGACCCACCACTGCGACCTGTATGCCCTAGTCGGCTGGCCCTCGCTACATGTTCGTCGTCAGACCCACTGGCTCCAGGTCATCTACAAGGCTATGCTAGGTAAAGTGCCGCCTTATCTCAGTTCACTGGTCACGATGGCTACACCCACCCGCAACACGCGCTCCAGCAGGTGTATCTCACTGATCATCCCTAAAGCCAAAACCTCATTTGGACGCCTTTCCTTCCAGTTCTCTGCTGCCTGCGACTGGAACGAATTGCAAAAATCTCTGAAGTTGGAGACTTTTATCTCCCTCAACAACTTTAAAAATCTGCTATCCGATTAGCTAACCGATCGCTGCAGCTGTACATAGTCCATCTGTAAACTACCCACCCAATTTACCTACCTCACCCCCCATACTGCTTTTATTTATTTACTTTTCTGCTCTTTTGCACACCAGTATCTCTTCTTGCACATGATCATCTGATGATTTATCACTCCAGTGTTAATCTGCTAAATTGTAATTATTCGATTTATTGCCTACCTCATGCCTTTTGCACACATTGTATATAGATTCTCTTTTTTTTCTACCATGTTATTGACTTGTTTATTGTTTACTCCATGTGTAACTCTGTGTTGTCTGTTCACACTGCTATGCTTTATCTTGGCCAGGTCGCAGTTGCAAATGAGAACTTGTTCTCAACTAGCCTACCTGGTTAAATAAAGGTGAAATAAAAAAAATAAAAAAAAATAAAGAAAAACTAAGGAGGAGCGCCAACGTAGACGTGAGACCAACAGCTGCCTCTACTGTGGTAGCTCGGGACATTACATCTCCGCTTGTCCTCAGCGCCCGTTAAACTGCCCGGCTCGCTAGTTTTGGGAGGATTTTTAGCGAGCCAGTTTCAACCTCCCAAGAACCCTGTCAGACCCCGTTTTCCTGCGACCCTCATGACTAAGAATCAGAGTTTAGCGATGAACGCTTTTATCGATTCAGGTGCCGATGGCAGCTTTATTGATGCCGACTTGGTGGAACAGCTGGGGCTTTCCAAGGAGCAATTGCCGGAAGCCATTGAAGCAACCACTCTGAACGGCAGTAGTCTGGCACGGATCACTATGAGGACCGAACCGGTTAAGATGTTGTTGTCGGGGAATCATTCAGAGGTTATCTCCTTCTTCATTCTGCCCTCGCCCCATGTTCCTCTGGTTCTTGGTTACCCCTGGCTGAGAGAACACAATCCCTCGTTTGATTGGGTGACGGGTAAGGTAACTAGTTGGAGCATTGAGTGTCATGCTAACTGCCTTAGGACTGCCTGTTCTCATGCTGTTCCCAGTCAGGTCAGTGAGTCTGCTCCCCCTGATTTGTCCCTGGTTCCAGAAACATATCACGATTTGGGTGAAGTATTCAGTAAGCAGAAGGCTCTGTCACTTCCTCCCCACCGACCTTATGACTGTGCGATTAATCTGTTCCCTGGAGCTGCCTTTCCCAAGGGACGGTTATACAGTATCTCTCGACCTGAGCGTGAAGCCTTGGAGACCTACATCAAGGAGTCTCTAGCTGCAGGTCTCATTCGTCCCTCGTCATCACCCCTGGGAGCAGGATTCTTTTTTTGTGAGCAAGAAGGATGGCTCTCTTCGACCGTGTATTGATTATCGGGGGTTGAATGATATTACGGTCAAAAACAAGTATCCCCTGCCCTTGATGAGCTCTGCTTTCGACTCTTTACAGGGTGCTACGGTGTTTACGAAGCTTGACCTACGCAATGCTTATCATTTGGTTCGGATCAGAGAGGGGGACGAGTGGTTGACTGGGTTCAATAAACCTATGGGACATTTCGAGTACCAGGTAATGCCGTTTGGACTGACCAACGCTCCTGCTGTGTTCCAAAGTATGTTCCACGTGCTGAGAGATATGATTGGTATTTTTGTGTTCGTTTACCTGGATGATATCCTCATCTTCTCGAGGGAGCCTTCTAGCCACGTCCAGCATGTCAAGCAGGTCCTGCAGCGGTTATTGGAGAACCGCCTGTTCGTGAAGGCTGAAAAGTGTGATTTTCACGCCCACACTACGTCCTTCCTCGGGTACATCATCTCCAGGGGAGAGATCAAGATGGACCAAGAGAAGGTTCGGGCGGTTCGGGATTGGGCCCAGCCCGGTACGAGATTGCAGCTTCAGAGATTCCTGGGGTTTGCGAACTTCTATCGGAGGTTTATCCGTGATTACAGCCGGGTGGCCGCCCCTTTAACTGCCCTGACGTCTTGCACCAGAAATTTCTGTTGGACTCCTGAGGCAGACCGAGCATTTCTGGACTTGAAGAGCCGATTCACCAACGCCCCGATTCTCTCTCAACCTGACACTTCCCGTCAGTTTGTTGTTGAGGTGGACGCGTCTGATGTGGGGGTGGGCGCCATCCTGTCCCAGCGTAGCTCCACTGACGGTAAACTCCATCCCTGCGCCTTCTACTCTTGTCGTCTTTCACCAGCAGAGAGAAACTACGATGTGGGTAACCGGGAGCTTCTCGCTGTGAAGCTTGCCTTGGAGGAGTGGCGCCACTGGTTGGAGGGAGCGGAGCAACCGTTTGTGGTCTGGACTGACCACAAGAATCTGGCTTACGTGCAATCGGCTAAACGTCTCAACTCCCGTCAGGCCAGGTGGGCTTTGTTTTTTGGACGCTTCAATTTTTCCCTGACGTTCCGACCTGGGTCGAAGAACGGCAAGGCGGACGCCTTGTCCCGGATGTTCTCCAAGACGGAGGAGAGTGGGGCCAAGACTGAGACGATTCTTCCCCAGAACTTTGTCGTGGGAGCCGTTACATGGAGGATTGAGGAGGATGTGATGGCGGCCCTTCGGAAGCAGCCCGGCCCCGGTAACGGTCCACCCGGTCGGTTGTTCGTGCCTGAGTTGGTCCGTTCTGCTGTCCTTCAGTGGTCCCACGCCAGCAAGATAGCTTGTCACCCTGGTGTTGCTCGGACTATGGCGCTACTGCGCAGACGATTTTGGTGGCCTGCCATGGGAGAAGATACCCGGAGGTTTGTTGCCGCTTGTACTGTTTGTGCGCAGAATAAGAGTACCAATCGGCCCAGCTCTGGGCTTCTTCACCCCCTACCTATTCCCCGGCGACCTTGGTCGCATCTGGCCCTGGACTTTGTCACGGGTTTGCCCTCTTCTGTTGGGAACACGGTCATTCTGACCATTGTGGACAGATTCAGCAAGTTTGCTCACTTTGTCCCCATCTCCAAGCTTCCATCTGCCACTGAGACGTCCGAGATCCTTGTTAGGGAGGTTTTCAGGGTCCACGGGTTGCCCAGTGACATTGTTTCTGACCGTGGTCCTCAGTTTACCTCTGCTGTCTGGAGATCCTTCTGTTTGGCCATTGGAGCTACAGTCAGTCTCACATCTGGATTTCACCCCCAATCTAATGGTCAGGCGGAGAGAGCCAACCAGAAGATGGAGTCCACGCTGCGCTACCTTGTCTCCTCTGATCCCACCTCTTGGTCCTCTCAATTACCCTGGGTCGAGTATGCCCATAATACTCTCCCTTCATCTGCCACTGGGATGTCTCCCTTCCAGTGCCTGTACGGTTACCAACCTCCCTTGTTTCCTTCTCAGGAGAGGGATCTCTCGGTTCCCTCTGTCCAGGCCCACATTCGTCGTTGCCACCGGACCTGGCATCGGGCCAGGAAGGCCCTCCTTAGAGTTTCTGACCGGTATCAGATCCAGGCGAATCGTCGCCGTATTCCTGCCCCCGCTTATACCGTCGGAGATAAGGTTTGGTTGGCTACACGGGATCTTCCTCTACGGACTGAGTCGAAGAAACTGTCACAGAAGTTCATTGGCCCGTTTGTGGTGGAGAGAATCATTAATCCTGTTGTGGTCCGACTCAAGTTGCCTGCAACGCTTAGAGTACACCCCACCTTTCATGTCTCCTGCCTCAAGCCGGTTCTCCTCAGTCCTCTGTTGCCCCCTCCTCCTCGTCCTCCTCCTCCTCGGATGATCGGAGGTGGTCCTGCCTACACGGTGCACCGCATCATGGACTCCAGACGGCGGGGTCGAGGGTTCCAGTATCTCGTGGATTGGGAAGGATATGGTCCAGAGGAGAGGAGTTGGATTCCTCGGCGTCAGATCCTTGATGCTGACCTGCTTCGTGACTTCTACCGCCTCCACCCTGGCGCTCCGGGTAGTCCGCCCGGTGGCGTTCGTCGGAGGGGGGGTACTGTCACGAATCCCGAGTCTGTTTTTGCCTGTGTTCTGTCCTGGAGTGTTTTTCCGGTGTCCTGGAACGCACCCTGTCTGGTTGCCGGGCGACGTAGCTAGTTGGGAGATCTCTGATTACCCGCACCTGTATCCCATCAGCTATCTGCACACCTGGTCCTGATCATCACCCCTCCACTTCATAAGCTCTGACCTGACATCCATTCCCTGCCGGATCGTTAGCCATGAACAGTATGTGTTTGTTTTGTTGTTTTGTACGTCTTGCTTGCCTTGAACTTACCTCCGTTTGTTCTGTCTACAGTCTTTCACCCGGAACACTCACCCCATCCCTGCCTGGTCGTCGGTGGCTTCTGTTACTCCCTTGGATCTGCCTATTCACTCCCATCAACTCACCTCCGCTGCCCGCTCCGCCACCTGGATCTTTCTACCTCTACGTTTACACTTGTAAATAAATACTCACCTTCGTCCTACTCTCCTTGTCCTGGTCTGCTTCTGGGTTCTATTTTAGAAAACCGTGACAGATGAATAAGGTTCCCAGAGTAAACTGCTTGTTACCCAGGCCCAGAAGCTATGATATGCATATAAGTAGTAGACTTGGATAGAAAACACTCTAAAGTTTCCAAAACTGTTAAAATAATGTCTGTGAGTATAACAGAATGCATATGGCAGGCGAAAACCTGAGACAAACCCAACCAGGAAGTGGGACATCTGAGGTTTGTAGTTTCATTTAAGTGTTTGCCTATCCAATATGCTGTGTCTATGGGGCCAGATTGTACTTCCCAAGGCTTCCAGCAGATGTCAACAGTCTTTAGAAAGTTGTTTGAGGTTTCTATTGTGGGAGGTGGTCGAATAAGAGCTGTTTCAACAAGTGGACTAGGCTGAGGCCAATGAGTTGTTTACTTCGCGGTCACGCAGGCGCGCCGTTCCTTCTTTTTCCTCTGTAATGAATACGCTACTGTCCGGTTGGAATATTATTGAAGATTTATTATAAAAAGACCCTAAGGATTGATTGTAAACATCGTTTGACATGTTTCTACAAACTGTAATGGAGCTCTTTGACTTTTCGTCTGGATTTTGGGCTCACGCATTGTGCATTTGGAATAGTGAACTAAACGCGCGAACAAAACGGAGGTATTTGGACATAAATATGGACTTAATCGAACAAAACAAACATTTATTGTGGAAGTGGGAGTCCTGGGAGTGCATTCCGACGAAGATCAGCAAAGGTAAGTGAAGATTTATAATGCTATTTCTGACTTTTGTTGACTCCACAATTTGGCGGGTAACTGTATGGCTTGCTTAGGTGGCTGAACGCTGTACTCAGATTATTGAATATTGTGCTTTTGCCGTAAAACTTTTTTTGAAATCTGACACAGCGGTTGCATTAAGTACAAGTTTATCTTTAATTCTATGTAAAACATGTATCTTTCATCAAAGTTTATGATGAGTATTTTTGTTATTTGATGTGGCTCTCTGCAATTTCTCCGGATGTTTTGGGGGCATTTCTGAACATGGCGCCAATGTACACTGAGGTTTTTGGATATAAATATGAACTTTATCGAACAAAACATACATGTATTGTGTAACATTGAGTCCTGGGAGTGTCATCTGATGAAGATCGTCAAAGGTTAGTGATTCATTTGATCTATATTTTTGCTTTTTGTGACACCTCTCTTTGTTTGGAAAATGGCTGAATGCTTTCTGTGACTAGGCGCTGTCCTAACATAATGATATGTTGTGCTTTAGCCGTAAAGTCTTTTTGATATCGGACACTGTGGTTGGATTAACGAGAAGTGAATCTTTAAAATGGTGTAAAATACTTGTATGTTTGAGGAATTTTAATTATGAGATTTCTGTTGTTTTGAATTTGGTGCCCTGCAATTTCACTGGCTGTTGGCGAGGTGGGACGCTAGCGTCCCGAACAATCCCAGAGAGGTTAAAACGACCTCGCCTCCTTGCAGATGAGCCAATGAGGAAGACTGATGAAAACTGCAGGCCAGTGGAGCACATAGATCAGAAACAGCCAGCAGCCAATGGTAGAGAAGAGGATGATTAGGTGATCTAGACACAGGCCCAAAACAAGTTAAACTACCCCAGTATCCCCTTGACCGTTTTAGATTACAAAACTAAAGAGAGACACCTGACAAGACACAGAGACAGCATCATAATAATAGATGTGTAACGGCTTTCGTCTTCCTCCTCGTTTGAGGAGGAGAAATTAGAAGGATCAGAGGACCAATGTGCAGCGTGGTAATTGTTCATCTTGTATTTAATAAAAGTGAACACTCAAAATACAAAAAAACAACAAATGTGAAAACCGAAACAGTTCTGTCTGGTGCAGACACACGAAGACTGAAAACAACCACCCCCAAAATCCAACACAAAACAGGCTACCTAAATATGGTTCCCAATCAGAGACAACACAAAACACGTGCCTCTGATTGAGAACCATATCAGGCCAAACACAGAAATAGAAAAACATAGAAATACAAAACTAGACTGCCCACCCCAACTCACGCCCTGACCATACTAAATAAAGACACGACAAAATAAATAAAGGTCAGAATGTGACAAGATGATGAAGACACCAGACAAGAAACAGAGACAGCAACAAAAGAATAGATGATGGAGAGAGACACCTGGCAAGACACAGAGACAGCAACAGAAGAATATATGATGGAGAGAGACACCTGGCAAGAAACAGAAACAACAACAGAATAATAGATGATGGAGAGAGACACCAGACAAGACAGAGACAGCAACAGAAGAGTAGATGATGGCGAGACACACCATACATGACACAGAGACAGCAACAGAAGAGTAGATGATGGAGACACACCAGACAAGACACAGAGACAGCAACAGAAGAATAGGGTATGATGGAGGCAGACACCAGAAGAACAGAACAGGCCATAACAGAAGAGGATAGAAAAAGGAGACAGTAACAAACAAGAACCTAAGACAGCAACAGATAAGACACAGACAGCAACAGACAAGACACAGATAGAAAGTGGCAGATGTCAAGAGAACAGAGGGGTGTTGGGCACACAGTAGACTGTATCACTTCAAGCTGCTCAATAGTATCTAATTTGTTTTATTAATTTGCACAGATTATATCAGGTGAAAAACATAGAGTGAAAAGGTAAAACGGTTTGCAGGTGAGGTGAAAAAAAGGTGAGGTGAAAAGCCTGGGAATTGACAAGAGAGGAGGTTAGACAAGAGACCACAAAGAGACCGCAACAGACGACACAGAGGAAGGGAGAGCACAGAGTTAACTGTGTCACCTAAAGCTGCTCTATGGATTCTAATTACTGCACTGTGTGTGTGTGTGTGTGTGTGTGTGTGTGTGTGTGTGTGTGTGTGTGTGTGTGTGTGTGTGTGTGTGTGTGTGTGTGTGTGTGTGTGTGTGTGTGTGTGTGTGTGTGTGTGTGTGTGTGTGTGTGTGTGTGTGCTGTTTGATTTTTTTTATCAGTTTGTCTCATTGGACAAGTCAGAGAATGTTCGAAGTTGTTTAGTGGTATGGAGGTTATTGTCAATACACTTTAAATGTATGTGTTCCAGACTAGAGGAGTACAGAGTGTTTCAGAGTAGAGAGACCCACAGTAGCTACTGTTATTGAGTACTGGCAGGTGGGAAGGTGCAAGTTAACTGAAAAACATCTTATCTCTCAATGTCCATCTCAAAGTGCACCAAATGCATGCATTAAGCTGTTGAAATGCCTTCTTTTTTTGTCAGGGGAGGATGCCCCCAGACCCCCCTACTGGCTTTGGGCTAAGACCCTATTGCTTCAAATCCTAGAAACACTCCTGGATGAGACTAACTTCATGGCAATCGTCTTACTGTATAACCTTGTACCAGCCTTTCAAGCTCTCAAAAGTGTCAACATTTTTTCCCCCTCTTGTTGTGCTCATGTTTCCCCGTTGGAGTTGCCAGTGGCTGATTAGGCCCATGCCTTTCTGCTCTTTCTTCCCAACCATGGAATGGTGGACAGGAACAATGGAGCCACAATGGCCTTCCCTTAGGGCTGCTTTTTGTCACAGTGGGTGAATTGAATGGGTCGCCACTCTGGCCCAGTTGCACTTTGGTGAATGAGCTTAATCTTCTATTCAACCTGGTTGGGAGTATTTGTGGAGCACATTGAGTGGAAGATTAGCTCAATGGAGGTGATGGGGGGGTTGTACAGGACTGCTCAGTGCATGGAAAGACCCTGGTCATGGACAAAGGTTGTGCTGGACCTCCAAGTGCATGGAAAGGCCCTGGTCATGGACCAAGTTTGTGCTGGACTGCCCAGCGCAGTAAAGGTAGAAGTGGAGAGGGAGAGGGATTTATGGTAGTAGTTCTCTTATTGTAGTTCCGCCAGGAAGCAGTGAATATCCACAAAGTACTTAGCCAGGTTGTCCTCTGGAGCTAACTCTGTAGATCTGTCGTTGCCATCTTTAGCATATCTTGCCCTGTGTTTGCCTTCATAACTGCGGGCTTATTTCCTAGTTTGGTACGTCTTTCGATAGAGTACCATGCTGGTCGGAGGAGTGTTTTAAAATATGCACGAAGGACTAAAGTTGGTTTCCCTGAAAAGTGTTGCATCTGAAAGGAATAACTCCAGAGGAGCGAGAAGTCGAGGAAACCCAGGAGTCAGGCAGTGGCAGCCACCATGGCTGGTCCAGAGTGCATGCAGCAAGCCAGTCACGGCCCGACTTGGTAGGGGTCGGATGGGTTAAGGGCTCAGAGGAATCATGTGAAGTCACAGGAGAAGCGAGCTGAAGCAGGTCAAGGCGTGTTGTCGTCACACTGGGGTGCCAAAAATTGGTTGAAGGATGGTAGTGCAACTAGGGGGTGGGTTTACCATCCCTGGCCCATGGAAAATAACCCCATGGTTCAGGCAGGTGTAAAGGTCTAGGATGCATTAATGGTGCATCTGGATGAGTTGGGAATTTCCAGGAATTCAAAGTGGCTCCAGGGAACAAAGATGGGGCTCTGAGAAGGTGGGAGGTGCACTGTGGTGCCAGGAGAGTTGCCGAGAAGGCGAGAAGGAGCCACTGAGATAGCGTGAGGAGCCACACGAGTGGCGAGGGAGAAGGAGAGGGGTTGAGAAGGCAAGAGGAGCCGCAAGAGCGGCTAGAGAGGAGGAGGGATATTGGCCCGAGAAGGCGGGATGAGCTGTGGGAGCACCGTTTTGCTTACTCTTGTGATTCTCTGTGAAGCAGAGAATAGGCAAGTAGGTGTCAGTGTGAATAAGCCGACAAGCTGGAACCAGTGGTACCAGCGTTGGCCAGTTGCAATGAATGGTGGGCCGGCCAAGAGATGGTTGGATCTGTAGCACATAGTTGCAGTACAGACTGTTTGTGAGGCAGATGTATACAAAGGAGTGATGGATGCCGTTCAAATACTATGAGGATGGTTGATTAAGCAACGGGATTCAGGCGAGTAACGCAGGCTTGTGGCTAATGAAGATTGTATGCAGGTGTGCAATTGGCATGGGCATGGCTCTATGTCCATATACATAGTTCCTTGCTAAGTTGCCACAATCAAATATGACTGTCTGAGCCGATATATGGAGTTCCTGCACCACAATTGCATTCCAGTATGTGACCGATCAGCTCGATTCGATCCTACAGTATGTAGCAACATTTTAAAATATATATATATTTTTTTACATTGGACAAAGAAGAGACTTAGAGGTAGAAAATGTTATATCATACACTGCAGTTGAGGAACAATGTGAAAGTAATTACGCTTTGAAAGTTAATAAACTTGTAACACCAATTGTGAGTAAATGTCCCTTGAATCGTTTGTACACCTACTGGAGAGATCTTCGTGGTCTACACCCATTCGGCATCATTCACACTCTATTAAGTCTTAGCCCCACCCATCTCTTTAAGGATTCTTATGTGAGGCCATGTGCTAAACAGAGTAAGATAATCCAAGGTGGCTTAGCAGTTCAGACGTCTTTTTCTGTTCCGTATTGTTCGTGTCCTGTATATATATATATTTACACCTTTCTTCGCATATCTTTTATCTATTTTATTATCCAAGAACTCAACTACAAAAGCTTTCCTGCAAAAGCTTTCCTGCAACCCGCTTCACCAATTACAAAAAGTATTACTTACCTCAATCTGAAAATCCATCGTGGAAGCTAGCCAGGGGCTAATTCAGAAGCTAGCCTGAAAGCTTAACCAGAAGCTACTCCGATAGCTAGCCAGAAGCTAATCTGTAGCTGCCCCGAAATTAGCCGGTTTGCTGGCTAGCGTTGGTGTTTCAGCTGCCCACGTTTAGTGGTCATCAGCTATTCCTTTAGCTCGATAATCTACCGGCACTTTTGTGCAACGCGACTCGGACCGGAGCATTCCGGGACTCTTTTTTTCTCTCAGTTTCCCCGGATTCCAGCCGCAGGCTCTGGACACTTGTACCTTGATTTCGCAGCTAGCTAGCTGCAAACCGTGTGACTATTGGCTTACGTCGACCCCGGAGCAAACTCTAATCATTCTGGAGCTAGCCAGCTGAGGAGTTCCATCACCATCCGGACCCGTTTCTTTTGTTGCTGCTGCAGATACGGAACCCCACCGGGCCTTCACGACTGACTGCCGCGACTGACTGCCGACGTTATCTGCCCGAGGGATTTATCCAACTGGCACCTCCGTCCCGACGTTACCTGAACGCTCATCTGAGGCCCGCTAATCGTTAGCTGTCTTATCGGCTGCTATTTGAACAAGTATATTGGACAACTATTATTATTATTATTATTTATTTATTTTATTTTTTCCTTGGGTCACTATATCTATTTTGCCAATTTGGATTGATCCCCTCTACCACACGGAACCCCACTACACGGAACCCCACTAACCTACCGACGGAAACGCACGAGGTATCTACAAACAGACCTCCATCCTATGCTGCTACCGATAGCCATATACCCGGCCAGCTGTCTGGATCGCCACGACCCCAACCAACCTCTACTCACTGGACCCTTATTGATCACTCGATTAGCATGCCTCTCCTTAATGTAAATATGCCTTGTCCATTGCTGTTCTGGTTAGTGTTTATTGGCTTATTTCACTGTAGAGATTCTAGCCCTGCTCTCTATACCATATCCAACCTCTCAGTTCCACCACCCACATATGCGATGACATCACCTGGTTTCAATGATGTTTCTAGAGACAATATCTCTCTCATCATCACTCAATACCTAGGTTTACCTCCACTGTATTCACATCCTACCATACCTTTGTCTGTACATTATTCCTTTAAACTATTTTATCGCCCCCAGAAACCTCCTTTTACTCTCTGCTCTAGTAGCTCTAGGCGACCAATTCTCATAGCTTTTAGCCGTACCCTTATCCTACTCCTCCTCTGTTCCTCTGGTGATGTAGAGGGGAATCCAGGCCCTGCAGTACCTGGCTCCACTCCTATTCCCCAGGCGCTCTCTTTTGATGACTTCTGTAACCGTAATAGCCTTGGCTTCATGCATGTTAACATTAGAAGCCTCCTCCCTAAGTTTGTTTTGTTCACTGCTTTAGCACACTCTGCCAACCCGGATGTTTTAGCCGTGTCTGAATCCTGGCTTAGAAAGACCACCAAAAATTCAGACATTTTCATCCCCAATTACAAGATTTTCAGACAAGATAGAACGGCCAAAGGGGGCGGTGTTGCAATCTACTGCAAAGACTGCCTGCAGAGTTCTGTTATACTATCCAGGTCTGTTCCCAAACAATTTGAACTTCTACTTTTAAAAATCCACCTCTCTAAAAACAAGTCTCTCACCGTTGCCGCCTGCTATAGACCACCCTCTGCCCCCAGCTGTGCTCTGGACACTATATGTGAACTGATTGCCCCCCATCTATCTTCAGAGCTCGTGCTGCTAGGCGACCTAAATTTGAACATGCTCAACACCCCAGCCACCCTACAATCTAAGCTTGATGCCCTCAATCTCACACAAATTATAAATGAACCTACCAGGTACCACCCCAATTCCGTAAACACGGGTACCCTCATAGATATCATCCTAACAAACTTGCCCTCCAAATACACCTCTGCTGTTTTCAACCAAGATCTCAGCGATCACTGCCTCATTGCCTGCATCCGTAATGGGTCAGCGGTCAAACGACCTCCACTCATCACTGTCAAACGCTCCCTGAAACACTTCAGCGAGCAGGCCTTTCTAATCGACCTGGCCGGGGTATCCTGGAAGGATATTGATCTCATCCCGTCAGTAGAGGATGCCTGGTCATTTTTTAAAAATGCCTTCCTCACCATCTTGAATAAGCATGCCCCATTCAAGAAATTTAGAACCAGGAACAGATATAGCCCTTGGTTCTCTCCTGACCTGACTGCCCTTAACCAACAGAAAAACATCCTATGGCGTTCTGCATTAGCATCGAACAGCCCCCGTGATATGCAACTTTTCAGGGAAGCCAGAAACCAATATACACAGGCAGTTAGAACAGCCAAGGCTAGCTTTTTCAAGCAGAAATTTGCTTCCTGCAACACAAATTCAAAAAAGTTCTGGGACACCGTAAAGTCCATGGAGAATAAGAACACCTCCTCCCAGCTTCCAACCGCTCTGAAGATAGGAAACACTGTCACCACCGACAAATCCACTATAATTGAGAATTTCAATAAGCATTTTTCTACGGCTGGCCATGCCTTCCACCTGGCTACCCCTACCCCGGACAACAGCACTGCCCTCCCCTCTGCTACTCGCCCAAGCCTTCCCCATTTCTCTTTCTCCCAAATACAGTCAGCTGATGTTCTAAATGAGCTGCAAAATCTGGACCCTTACAAATCAGCCGGGCTAGATAATCTGGACCCTTTCTTTCTAAAACTATCTGCTGAAATTGTTGCCACCCCTATTACTAGCCTCTTCAACCTCTCTTTCGTGTCGTCTGAGATCCCCAAAGATTGGAAAGCAGCTGCGGTTATCCCCCTCTTCAAAGGGGGGGACACCCTTGACCCTAACTGCTACAGACCTATATCTATCCTACCCTGCCTTTCTAAGGTCTTCGAAAGCCAAGTCAACAAACAGATTACCGACCATTTCGAATCCCACCACACCTTCTCCGCAATGCAATCTGGTTTCAGAGCTGGTCATGGGTGCACCTCAGCCACGCTCAAGGTCATAAACGATATCGTAACCGCCATCGATAGGAAACAATACTGTGCAGCCGTATTCATTGACCTGGCCAAGGCCTTTGACTCTGTCAATCACCACATCCTCATTGGCAGACTCGACAGCCTTGGTTTCTCTAATGATTGCCTCGCCTGGTTCACCAAATACTTCTCTGATCGAGTTCAGTGTGTCAAATCGGAGGGTCTGTTGTCCGGGCCTCTGGCAGTCTCTATGGGGGTGCCACAGGGTTCAATTCTTGGACCGACTCTCTTCTCTGTTTACATCAATGATGTCGCTCTTGCTGCTGGTGATTCTCTGATCCACCTCTACGCAGACGACACTATTCTGTATACTTCTGGCCCTTCTTTTGACACTGTGTTAACAACCCTCCAGGCGAGCTTCAATGCCATACAACTCTCCTTCCGTGGCCTCCAACTGCTCTTAAATACAAGTAAAACCAAATGCATGCTCTTCAACCGATCACTGCCTGCTCCTGCCCGCCTGTCCAACATCACTACTTTGGACGGCTCTGACTTAGAATATGTGAACACCTACAAATACCTAGGTGTCTGGTTAGACTGTAAACTCTCCTTCCAGACTCACATCAAACATCTCCAATCCAAAGTCAAATCTAGAATTGGCTTCCTATTCCGCAACAAAGCATCCTTTACTCATGCTGCCAAACATACCCTTGTAAAACTGACCATCCTACCAATCCTCGACTTCGGTGATGTCATTTACAAAATAGCCTCCAAAACCCTACTCAATAAATTGGATGCAGTCTATCACAGTGCCATCCGTTTTGTCACCAAAGCCCCATATACTACCCACCACTGCGACCTGTACACTCTCGTTGGCTGGCCCTCGCTTCATACTCGTCGCCAAACCCACTGGTTCCAGGTCATCTACAAGACCCTGCTAGGTAAAGTCCCCCCTTATCTCAGCTCGCTGGTCACCATAGCAGCACCTACCTGTAGCACGCGCTCCAGCAGGTATATCTCTCTAGTCACCCCCAAAACCAATTCTTCCTTTGGACGCCTCTCCTTCCAGTTCTCTGCTGCCAATGACTGGAACGAACTACAAAAATCTCTGAAACTGGAAACACCTATCTCCCTCACTAGCTTTAAGCACCAGCTGTCAGAGCAGCTCATAGATTACTGCACCTGTACATAACCCATCTACAATTTAGCCCAAACAACTACCTCTTTACCTACTGTATTTATTTATTAATTTATTTTGCTCCTTTGCACCCCATTATTTCTGTCTCTACTTTGCACTTTCTTCCACTGCAAACCAACCATTCCATTGTTTTATTTTTATTTATTTTTTTATTTTTTTTTTTATTTATTTATTTTAGTTTTAGTTTTTATTTTACTTGCTGTGTTGTACTCACTTCGCCTCCATGGCCTTTTATATTTTTATTTATTTATACATATATTTGTTTGCCTTCACCTCCCTTATCTCACCTCACTTGCTCACATTGTATATAGACTTATTATTTTTTTTTCACTGTATTATTGACTATATGTTTGTTTTACTCCATGTGTAACTATGTGTTGTTGTATGTGTCGAACTGCTTTGCTTTATCTTGGCCAGGTCGCAATTGTAAATGAGAACGTGTTCTCAATTTGCCTACCTGGTTAAATAAAGGTTAAATAAAAAATAAATAAAAAAAAGATAGTGGAGTAAACAACCAAAGATTTCAAGACTAAAAGTGTTGAAAGTAGTATCTTTTGTCAAGACATGTACACATGTTCATTTAATACAATAGATGACCATAATCACCCCCAGACACACCTGGCTAACTTTATGGGTCATGTAATCATTTGGCAAGTGGAGTATTTTGTTTAGACATGTAGCTAGCCAGCTAGCTTGCTAAACAATTAACCTAATGGTGCTTTCAAGACAACTGGGAAGATAAACAAATACAAGGTCAAATCATAACATCATTGATCTTCAGGTCTGAAAGTCGGGGTTCTAGAAAGAAGCGCGAGTGCCCGAGCTGGAATTCCAAGTCAGAGCTCATTTTTTCCCCCAGTTATCTCGAAGGCACGGAATTCGGAGAGTTCCATGGTGTTTTGAATGTGGCAAAATTCCCAAACCTTACTACTAACAATACAAACTGATTGTCATAGCTAGCCACCATGCATGAATCTACAGGTACACTCTTAGAAAAAATGGTTCTAAAAATGCCGCTTTGGCTGTCTCCATAGGAGAACTCTAATTGGTTCCAGGTAGAACCTTTTTTGGTTCAAGGTGGAACTCTTGGGTTCCATGTAGAAGTATCTGTGCAAAGGGTTCTACCTGGAACCAAAAAGGGTTCTTCAAAGGGGTCTCCTATGGGGACAGCCAAATACCTATTTTATGTTCTAGATAGCACCTTTTTTTCCGAAGAGTGTAGTTAAAGCTAACCAAGTATGTAGGTTCAATGTTAGCTAGCTAGTTAACATTAGGCTATGACTAGCAGTGCAAATGGCTTCCTGAGATAAGAATTAAAGACCTACACAGATCATGCATGTAACGTTAGCTAGCGAGCCAGCCAGCTAACGCTAGCTAACTAGCTAACAGTATGCTTTAACTTGCAATGAAAACGACTTTCTGACAAAATCAGAAACATATAATATCTGAAAATGTAGCTAGCTAAACTCTCTACGGATGTCATGATTGCCCTTAGTTTTAAGATGTAATCCGGAGACAGGTGTTTTGCACAACAGCCTTCTGCTTGTTCTCTTTCGACTCCCTCCGTATATTTGCAAACAAACGGCAGATTTTTCACAATCACCTTAGCTAAAATACTCTGCTTCAAACGGGCATTTCACTGATTTCAAAACTTGGTCAACTTCTTCCGTGATAACAACACTGTTGATCGCTGTTTCAGAAGACTCTACAATGTCTGGTTCAATTAAAATGTTTTTAGCTAAACCAGGGATTTCCTCATTGTCTGATTTATTTTCAGAGTCAGGGAGAGTCAGCATGGCACGATTGTCCTCCAGAAAGTGGAGAGCAGTAGCAACACTGGGGCTGCAGTTCTTACTGATATCTCTAACAAAAGTTTTGTTAAAAAGGATTGAATACACATACTGAGCAGCTCATGTTATAGACAGAAGCTTGCTACATGGCAGACCTATTCAAACTCATCTCTCGGCATGTCCAGGCCATCCATTATCTCAGCCAATCACAGATGGTATACACTTTTGTTATTAATAAGGCACAAGAAAGTTCACATCTTCCAGAAGGAATTTCTGTCAAATAACGCATTGTGATAAAACATTTATGTTTACGTTCAATTGCCTCTCCTGTGAAATAGTGATGTGCAACATATGTCTGTGCCTATATAATTTAACCTCTTGACGCTAGGGGTCAGATATAATTTTTTTTTTTAAAGAACGTTCCCAAGGTAAACAGACTATTTCTCTGGTCCAGATCGTAGAATATGCATATAATTTACAGATTAGGATAGAAAACACTCCAAAGTTTCCAACACTGTCAAGATATTGTCTGTGAGTATAACAAAACTGATTCTGTAGGCGAAAACCTGAGAAAATATAACCCGGAACTGATATTTTAAAAAATAAAATCTGTGTTTCCTGGCCAGTCTTTCTTCCATTGAAACGGGTATCAACCAGATTCCTTTTCCAATGGCTTCCTCAGGCTGTGACCAGGCTTTAGACATAGTTTCAGGCTTTTATTTTTGAAAAATGAACGAGATCTTTCAAAAGTAGTCAGGTGTCCTCTGAATAGTGCCTGCGCTCCAGAGGGGAGCTCTCCATTTTGCTTTTCTCTCTTATTGAATAGGTTATGGTCCGGTTGAAATATTATCGATTAAGTTTGTTAAAAACAACCTGAGGATAGATTATAAAAAACATTTGACATGTTTCTACGACCATTACGGATACTTTTTGGAATTTGTCGAACTGAACAAGTCTTTGGTTTTCTGAACATAACGCGCAACCCAAATGGCGTTTTTTTGTGATAAAAGTAATATTTATTGAACAAAAAGAACATTTGTTGTGTAACTGGGAGTCTCGTGAGTGCAAACATCCGAAGATTATCTAAGGTAAGCGATCAATTTTATTGCTTTTCTGACTTTCGTGACCATGCTAATTTGGGGCTAGCTGGTGTAGCATTGATTGCTATACTCACAAAAGCTTGGATTTCTTTCGCTGTAAAGTATATTGTCAAAATCTGACACGATAGATGGATTACCAACAAGCTAAGCTGTGTTTTGGTATATTTCACTTGTGATTGCATGATTATAAATATTTTTTGTAATATATTTTTGCATTTCTGCAATTCTAGCGGTTGATTAGGAAAGGGATCCCGTAAAAGGGATCCGTAGCGAAGAGAAGTTAACCTTTAGTTCCTGTTCTGATGTATCACCTGAAGCTCAAAGCTCTCTATAACTGAGTTATAAACTACACATATACAGTACTTGTACTACAGAATGATTGAGACGTAAGCAACCACACATGGTCAGAGAGCAGCCAGAGATCCATGGTCCCTCTCTGTATTAATTAATACAGCCACTTCACGTTGTCTAGGCTCTATCTTAACCATTGATCTGTCTGCAAGAGACAAGCATGCTGTGGGATACACAAGCACACGCACATACACAGACGCATGCGCTTATGTATTCACACACATTCACACACACAGTCACACACACAAAGTGAGATAGATAGAGATGGACAGTGAGACATGTAGAGAAAGATAGAGGGCGACTAAGACAGAGTGCATACAAAGTCTGATAGTTAAACAGATTTCTCTAAATAAAGTAATTGTCATGTAAAAACTTGGTTTAACTAATCTCTGCTAAGATAGTCAGTTAGAGAACAGACAAAATAACACACTAGACATTTAGTATGATTGTGATGGATGCAGAGAGAGCAGACACAAATAGAATACATCATCACACCACTTTTAAAAGTCTTAATGTGGGTTATAAATATACATGTGGTAGTCAACAGTTGAGTGAAAAGTGTTTTTTCTTTTTGCCAAGTCAAATCTCAAGTTGCAAAATTTGCGACTCCGGTACAAGCCGCGGGACTAGAGTCCACATCTCGGGAAAGGGGGATAGAAAGGAATAGAAAATGGTTGGCCATTGTGGCTCCATTGTGCCTGTCCTCCATGCCGAGCCACAGTACAAAGAGCAGAACAGCATGGGCCTACTGAGCGACTGGTCACTCCAACAGGGAAACAGGAAACACGACAGGTCTTTGATTCTCTCAGCTGACCTCTGGAGAGCCCTGGAAATTGATAAGAGCACAAAATAAGAAAATGAGTTAGGGAGAAAGAAAGAGAAAATGTTTGAAACTTTTGAGAGCTTGGAAGTCTGGTACAAGGTAAGACTGTCAGAAATAAAGTTAGTCTAATCTAACTTAACAGAGATGCTAGTGTTGGTGGCATCTTAAGCATTAATCTGTCTGTAAGAGACAAGCTTGCTGTGGGATACACAACCGCACGCACATGCGTAGACGCATGCGCGCAGACACACACAAACACACACACACACACACACCCATCTATACACAAACACACACACAGACACAGTCACACACAAAGTGAGAGAGAGATGGAGAGCGAGACATATGAGAAAGATAGAGGGAGACTAAGACAGAGTGCATAGAAAGTCTGATAGTTAAACAGATGTCTCTAAATAAAGTAATTGTCATGTAAATACTTTGTTTAACTAATCTCTGCTAAAATAGTGTTAGTAGTCAGTTAGAGAACAGACAAAATAACACAAAGACATTTCATCTGATTGTGACGGATGCAGAGAGAGCAGACACAAATAGATTACATCATCACACCACTTTAGAAGTCAATGTGGATTAATGGGTTATAAATATACACGTTGTGGTCAACAGACGGTAAGGAGAAGATAAGCGCATAGAGAGAGACAAAGGGAGAGAGATAGCAAGAGAAGAAGATAGAGAGAGACAGAGACAGACTGTGCTCACCAACAAAGAATTCAAAAAAGAAAACACCAGATTGAGACTCCGCGTGCAGAATTCTGCAAAAATATAATCTGTGTACAACGTAAAACACAATAATGCATGCAGAGCAGAATTCTGCCGATACCCTCTAATTATAAAAATCCAGAAAAGAGCCTTTAATATACAAATCAAATGTTATTGGTCACATACACATGGTTAGCAGATGTTAATGCGAGTGTAACGAAATGCTTGTGCTTCTAGTTCTGACAGAGCGGTAATATCTAACAAGTAATCTAACAATTCCCCCAACAACTTCCTAATACACACAAATTTAAAAAGTGGCAAATGAGAATATGTACATATAAATATATGGATCTGTGATGGCCGAGCGGCATAGGCAAGGTGCTATAGATGGTATAAAATACAGTATATACATATGATGAGTAATGTAAGACATGTAAACATTATTTAAAGTGGCATTATTTAAAGTGACTAGTGATCCATTTATTAAAGTGGCCAGTGATTGGGTCACAATGTAGGCAGCAGCCTCTCTGAGTTAGTGCTTGCTGTTTAGCAGTCCGATGGCCTAGAGATAGAAGCTGTTCTTCAGTCTCTCGGTCCCAGCTTTGATGCACCTGTACTGACCTTGCCTTCTGGATGGTAGTGGTGGGAACAGGGTGGTTGTTGTCCTTGACGATCTTTTGGCCTTCCTGTGACATCGGGTGCTATCGGTGTTACACATACAAAGCCCTCCCTCGCCCTCCTTTCGGCAAATCTGACCACGACTCCATTTTGTTGCTCCCAGCCTATAGACAGAAAATAAAACAGGAAACGCCCGTGCTCAGATCTGTTAACTTCTTAGCGCTAGGGGTCAACGTAAACGGACATTTTCTCTGGCCCAGATCGTAGAATATGCATATAATTTACAGATTAGGATAGAAAACACTCCAAAGTTTCCAAAACTGTCAGAATATTGTCTGTGAGTATAACAATACTTATTCTGCAAGCGAAAACCTGAGAAAATGTAACCCGGAAGTGATAATTCAAAAAATAATCTGTGTTCCCTGGCACGTCTAACCTTTAAAGGGGAATCAACCAGATTCTTTTTCCAATGGCTTCGTCAGGCTGTGACCAGGTTTTAGACATAGTTTCAGGCTTTTATTTTGAAAAATGAGCGGGTTTTTTCAAAAGTAGTCAGGTGTCCTCTGAATATTTCCTGCGCGCGAGAGAGGGGCACCCCATTTTCCTTTTGTCTCTTAATGAATAGGTTATGGTCCGGGTGAAATATTATCGATTATGTTTGTTAAAAACAACCCGAGGATTGATTATAAAAAACATTTGACATGTTTCTACGACCATTACGGATACTTTTTGGAATTTGTCGAACGGACCACGGCTTTGATTTTCTGAACATAATGCGCAACCCAAATGGCGTTTTTTTGTGATAAAAGTCATATTTATAGAAAAAAAATAACATTTGTTGTGTAACTGGGAGTCTCGTGAGTGGAAACATCCAAAGATTATCAAAGGTAAGCGATTAACTTCTTGAGGATAGGGTGCAGAGTTTTCACTTAGGGAAAAATAGCGTGCGCAATTTCAACTTCGTGCTACTCATCCCCAGAATATAAGATATGCATATTATTAGTAGATTTGGATAGGAAACACTGAAGTTTCTAAAACTGTTTGAATCATATCTGTAAGTATAACAGAACTTATATAGCAGTCAAAACCCTGAGGACTAACTTTTTTCTTTTTAAGTTCCTGTATGTTCAATGATTTGTTATGGGCAAACCAGAATTCTAATCAGTATACACGTAGTTCCTACTGCTTCCACTGGATGTCGCCATTGTATGGAAAAAGGTTAAGGTTTTTCCTTAGTTAACAGAGAAAGATATTGACCCGGAAGTGGAGTGACGTCGTTTGTTTATGTTTGAGAGTTGAGCAAGACTTGAAAAGTACCGTGAGTTTGTTGATATCCTGTATTGAAAACAGATTGACCAGTCTACAATTTGATCGATTATTAACGTTTACAAATAACTTAAGTTGTATTACAAAAGTACTTTGAAATGTTTTGGCAAAGTTTAGAGGTAATTTTTTAGATATTTTGTCGTGATTTTGCGCAAATTGAACGCTGTTTTTCCTGGTACAACGGCGCCAAATAAATGGACAATTTGGATATATATGGACGGAATTAATCGAACTAAAGGACCATTTGTGATGTTTATGGGACATATTGGAGTGCCAACAAAAGAATCTCGTCAAAGGTAATGCATGTTTTATATTTTATTTCTGCGTTTTGAGTAGCGCCGGCATGGTTGAAATTGTCAAAAAAGAGAGTGTAGCTTCTGTACTATCATCAGATAATAGCATCTTATGCTTTCGCCGAAAAGCCTTTTTGAAATCTGACATGTTGGCTGGATTCACAACGAGTGTAGCTTTAATTTGGTATCTTATTTGTGTAATTTAATAAAGTTTGATTTTATAGATTTTTTTTTGAATCTGGCGCTCTACATTTTAACAGGCTGTTGGGACGCTAGCGTCCCGCTATCCCAGAGAGGTTAATTTCATTGCTTTTCTGACTTTCGTGACCAAGCTAACCAAGCTAATATAAGGCTAGCTGTTGTAGCATTGAAAGCTACACTCAAAAAGCTTGGATTTCTTTCGCTGTAAAATATATTTTCAAAATCTGACACGATAGGTGGATTAACAACAAGCTAAGCTGTGTTTTGGTATATTTCACTTGCGATTGCATGATCATAAATATTTTTTGTAATATTTTTGCATTTGGCGCCCTGCAATTCTAGCGGTTGTTTAGGAAAGGGATCCCGTAAAAGGGATCCGTAGAGCAGAGAAGTTAAACGCTGGTCCGACCAATCTGATTCTGATTGCTTCGATCACGTGGACTGGGATATGTTCAGGATAGCGTCGAACAACAACAATGATGAATGCGCTAATTCGGTGAGCGAGTTTATTAGCAAGTGCATCAGTGATGTTGTACCCATGGCGACCATTAAAACCTTCCCCAACCAGAAACTGTGAATTGATGGCGGCAGTCGCGCAAAACTGAAAGCGTGAACCACTGCTTTTAATCAGGGCAAGGCGACTGGAAACATGACCGAATAGAAACAGTGTAGCTATTCCCTCCGCAAGGCAATCAAACAAGCTAAGAGTCAGTATAGAGACAAAGTAGAGTCGCAATTCAACGGCTCAGACACGAGAGGTATGTGGCAGGGTCTACAGTCAATCACGGATTACAAAAGTAAAACCATCCCCGTCGCGGACCCTGATGTCTTGCTCCCAGACAAACTAAGCAACTTCTTTCCTCGCTTTGAGGAGAATACAGTGCCATCGACACGGCCCGCTACCAAAACCTGCGGGCTCTCCTTCACAGCAACCAACGTGAGTAAAACATTAAAACATGTTAACCCTTGCAAGGCTGCCAGCCCAGACGGCATCCCTAGCCGCGTCTTCAGAGCATGCGCAGACCAACTGGCTGGTGTTTTTACGGACATATTCAATAAATTCCTATCCCAGTCTGCTGTTCCCACATGCTTCAAGAGGGCCATTGTTCCTGTTCCCAAGAAAGCTAAGGTAACTGAGATAAACGACTATCACCCCGTAGCACTCACTTCCGTCATCATGAAGTACTTTGAGAGACTAGACAAGGATCATATCACCTCCACCCTACCTGACAACCTAGACTCACTCCAATTTGCTTAACGCCCCAATAGGTCTACAGACGACGCAATGACAATCACTCTTCACACTGCCCTAAACCATCTGGACAAGAGGAATACCTATGAAAGAATGCTGTCCATCGACTACAGCTCAGCATTTAACACCACAGTACCCTCCAAACTCGTCATTAAGCTCGAGACCCTGGGTCTCAACCCCGCCCTGTGCAACTGGGTCCTGGACTTTCTGGGACACCCCCGTTTGGCCATCGCTCATCCATATATTTATGTGTACATATTCTTATTAATTCCTTTACACTTGTTTGTAAAAGGTAGTTGTTGTGAAATTGTTAGATTACTTGTTAGATATTACTGCATGGTCGGAACTACAAGCACAAGCATTTCGCTACACTCACATTAACATCTACTAACCATGTGAATGTGACCAATACAATTTGATTTGATGATTTGATTTGATTTTAGCATTGCTGTTGAAAAAGTCAGCCGAAGACAGACCTGGCTGTCAAGAGAAGACAGGCTATGTGCACACTGCCCACAAAATGAGGTGGAAACTGAGCTGCACTTCCTAACCTCCTGCCCAATGTATGACCATATTAGAGACAAATATTTCCCTCAGATTACACAGACCCACAAAGAATTCGAAAACAAATCCAATTCTGATATAATCCCATATCTATTGGGTGAAATACGACAGTGTGCAATCACAGCAGCAAGATATGTGACCTGTTGCCACAAGAAAAGGGCAACCAGTGGAGAACAAACACCATTGTAAATTCAACCCATATTTATGTGTATTTATATACATCCTTTACATTCCTACAACACTGTATATAGACATAATTTTACATTTGAAATGTCTTTATTCTATTTGAACTTTTGTAAGTATAATGTTTGCTGTTATTTTTGTATTGTTTATTTCACTTTTGTTTATCTATTTCACTTACTTTGTCACGTTCCTGACCTGTTTTCTGTTGTTTTGTATGTGTGTGATGGTCAGGGCGTGAGTTTTGGGTGGGCATTCTATGTTGTGTGTTTCTATGTTGGTTTAGGGTTGCCTGGTATGGCTCTTAATTAGAGGCAGGTGTTTTGCGTTCCTCTAATTAAGAGTCATATTTAGGTAGGTTGTTTCACTGTGTTCGTTGTGGGTGGTTGTTACCTGTCTCTGTGTTTGTGTTCTGCACCAGATAGGTCTGTATCGGTTTTGCACGTTTGTTATTTTGTAAGTTGTTTGTAGTGTTCACTTGTTCTTATAAATTAAACATGTTGAGCACTGGCTACGCTGCATTTTGGTCCTCTCCTTCACCCCAGGAAGAAAACCTTTACATACTTTGGCAATGTAAACATGTGTTTCCCATGCCAATAAAGCCCTTAAATTGTATTTTATTCCCTAAGAACTGAAAGTTCTGTTTAAATTCATACATTCAATTTGAATATTTAGGAATAGTTCAGGATCAAGAAGAGGAGGATCAGAATTCTGTCATATTAAATGATATTTAAAAACAAACAAACCAACCATATTCAAAGTAGATTTTTATATACTGTTCGTATGTAATCAAGCTGTTTCCATACTTGATGGTTTTATTTTAGTCGTTGAAACATCACCTAAGGACATTGTAAAGACAATCCCTTCAAAAAGCTTTCTCATTAGTTTCTGATATTAACACCACTCATTATTTTTGTGGTATGTCACATTAATTTAGAATCCTAGATCAAGATGCCACCAACACTAGCATCTCTGTTAAGTTAGATTAGACTAACTTTATTTCTGACAGTCTTACCTTGTACCAGACTTCCAAGCTCTCAAAAGTTTCAACCATTTTCTCTTTCTTTCTAACTCATTTTCTTATTTTTGTGCTCTTACAAATTTTCAGGACTCTCCAGAGGTCAGCTGAGAGAATCAAAGACCTGTCGTGTTTCCTGTTTCCCTTTTGGAGTGACCAGCCACTCAGCAGGCCCATGATTTTCTGCTCTTTGTACTGCGGCACGGAATGGAGGACAGGCACAATGGAGCCACAATGGCCTTCCCTTAGGGCTGCTCTTGTCACACACTGCCCTAATGTTATCTCTTCTTCCTGACACTTCTCTCAATGGGATACTGACACTCTTAGTCTATCAGAGATGCCACTCGTACACACACACATACACACACACACACACACACACACACACACACACACACACACACAGATGAACACACACACACACACACACACACACACACACACACACACACAGAGATGAACACTCACACACACACAAACGGACAAACACTCAAACACTAGCACACAAACACATGTGGCCTGCTGGATGTGTTTTTTAATGAGACACTGTAAAGCCTTGTAAAGATTTCAAGGCCTGTTGTCAGCAGGAGAATGTATTATTCATGTTCATTGACATTACATAGTCTCACATCTATATAAAGCTTTATCCTCCACAGGGTTGGTTGAACTTTACTGTTACTCTCAGTCTGGATATAGCAAAGAAAGCTGAATGTGTTGTTCTGCAAAGATACTGAAGATAAGGAGGGAGACAGTGAGAAACAATGGGTTCCTATGGAGAGAAACATAGAGACACAGAGACACACAGAACATAGAGACACAGAGACATACAGAAAGAGAAAGAGAGAGAGAGAGAGCGAGAGTGAGAGAAAGAGAGAGAAAGAGAGAGAGAGAGATAAAGAGATGAAGAGAGAGAGACAGAGAAACAGATAGACAGACAGAGAGAAAAATATATAGAGACAGAGAGAATGAGAGAAAAAGACAGAGCGCGAGAGCAAGCGAGACAGACAGAGAGAGAATATGAGTGTGTGTGTGTGTGTGTGTGTGTGTGTGTGTGTGTGTGTGTGTGTGTGTGTGTGTGTGTGTGTGTGTGTGTGTGTGTGTGTGTGTGTGTGTGTGTGTGTGTGTGTGTGTGTGCATGTGCACGTGTGTGCATGTGCGTGTTTGCGTGAAACGTCCATGAAGTGTCAGAATAAAGTAAGTATAGATCTAAGAATCACAGCAAGTCTCATGTGCCAGATGTTACTGTAGTATCAGTGTATTTGTGATTGTGTTGTAAAATCCATCTAGCTCAGTGTTGTACGCTCTGTGTTGTGTATTTATAGTTTGAATTAACAGAAAGCTGTGTGCTGGAGGTAAAGATATTTAAAGCCTCCCTTGTTAAAACTAACATCTGCTGCTCTGATTTCTGGGAAATGAGACCTTGTCTAGAACGCCCGGGGAAACTCCCACCAGAAGCACAGGTGTGTGTGTGTGTGTGTTGTGTGTGTGTGTGTGTGTGTGTGTGTGTGTGTGTGTGTGTGTGTGTGTGTGTGTGTGTGTGTGTGTGTGTGTGTGTGTGTGTGTGTGTGTGTGTGTGTGTGTGTGTGCGGGTGTGTGTGTTAAATGTTAAATGTTAAATGTGTGTGTGTGTTCACTCTTTTCACCTGTGGTAGTCAAGGCAACTCCAACAGGGCAATCCTCTCTTTTTTTCAATAGGGTCAATTAGAGATCTCAAAGCTGCAGTATCCCTCTCCTCATTTTTCTCTCCTCTCTCCTTAACCCTCCTTAACCCTCCTAACCCCCGGTCACCCTGTCCCTTATATTACCCCCTCTGGGCAGACTCAACTTTAAATGGAAGTGTAATAGAATCCGTGCGATGTCCCACAGCTTGTTTTCCCGCAGCTCTGTGCACCAGGGATGCTCATCCTCTCAGCACTCCTCGGGAAACGGGGATTGCGGTCCCTAATTGCACAGCCTAAGGAAAAAAAGTGTGAGAGAGAGAGAGAAGGAGCAGGGAAGAGAGAGAGGGAGAGCAGAGGAGAGAGAGAGAGCAGAGAGCAGAGAGCAAAGAGAGAGAGAGAGAGAATAGGGAGAGAGAGAGAGCAGAGAAGAGAGAGAGCAGAGAGCAGAGAAGAGAGAGCAGAGAGAGAGACCAGAGAGCAGAGAGAGAGACCAGAGAGCAGAGAGACCAGGAAGAAGAATTTGTCAGAGAAAAACATAAAGATGCTATTTCAAGGTGTGCTTAACAGACTCACACATGCTCATTTTAACTCACACACACACACACACACACTTACACACATACATCAGAGGCATAGGACATTGCTGCAGCGACAGACCCCAGCGACTCTGATTCTGAAATTAATATTACATTTGGCTGTCGTTAATTAGCAGGCCTGGCAGTGGGCGGTTCACCAGAGGAGGAACCAGCTAACGTTAATTGGAGTCCTCCAGAGGATAATGAACAAAAAGACCACTTCACTCAAACACACACACACACACACACACACACAAACTTATGCACACACACACATATACGCACGCACCTATAGGCACAGACACACAAATAAAAAGTATAACATGAAATAAGGTGAATGCACCAATTTGTAAGTCGCTCTGGATAAGAGCGTCTGCTAAATGACTTAAATGTAAATGTAAATGAAATGAAGAAAGAATACAGATATGGTGTCTTAGAAGTTATTGGTTAGAATTAAGTTTTATACCTGTTACAGATATGGCACAGATGTGCTACAGATGTACACTACCGATCAAAAGTTTGGGGTCACTTAGAAAAGCACATTGTCCATTAAAATAATATCAAATTGATCAGGAATCCAGTGTAGACGTTGTTAATTTTGTAAATTACTATTGTAGCTGGAAATGGCAGATTTTTTATGGAATATATTTAATGAAGCTGTCAGTTGAGGACTTGTGAGGCGTCTGTTTCTCAAACTAGACACTCTAATGTACTTGTGCTCTTGCTCAGTTGTGCACCGGGGCCTCCCACTCCGCTTTCTGTTCTGGTTAGAACCAGTTTACGTTGTTCTGTGAAGGGAGTAGTACACAGCATTGTACGAGATCTTCAGTTTCTTGGCAATTTCTCTCATGGAATAGCGTTCATTTCTCAGAACAAGAATAGACTGACGAGTTTCAGAAGAAAGTTATCTGTTTCTGGCCATTTTGAGCCTGTAATTGAACCCACAAATGCTGATGCTCCAGATACTCAACTAGTCTAAAGTCTTATTAGTCTTATTTAATCAGTACATAATTGCAAAAGGGTTTTCTAATGATCAATTAGCCTTTTAAAATGATAAACTTGGATTAGCAAACACAACGTGCCATTGGAACACAGGAGTGATGGTTGCTGATAATGGGCCTCTGTACACCTACGTAGATATTCCATAACAAAATCTGCTGTTCCCAGCTACAATAGTCATTTACAACATTAACAATGTCTACACTGTATTTCTGATCAATTTGATGTTATTTTAATGGACAAAAAAATAGCTTTTCTTTCAAAAACAAGGATATTTTAAGTGACCCCAAACTTTGGAACAGTAGTGTATTACAAATGTGTTACTCAAAAACAATGAAATCTATTAATTTATACCTCAGTAATGCAAATACTTCCCATAGGCAATTCAATTTATTGATGAATATGTCTCACTAACTTGCCGTGTGCTACAGCATTTACACAAAGACAAATACAAGTTCATTGCATAACGTATAATTGATGAATTAAACTGATGAATCAGTTGAACTTCCTACGCTGAGTGATAACAACATTATCGTCACCTGCTCTTTGCACGACAGACTGACCAGGTGAATCCAGGTAAAGGATATAACCCCTTATTGATGTAACTTGTTTTATCCACTTCAATCAGTGTAGATGAAGGGGAGGAGACAGGTTAAAGACGTATTTTTAAGCCTTGAGAGCCTACTTTCTGGTCAGTATGGAGTGAATACTGTCTGGAGAGACTACTGTCTGGTTGGTATGGAGAGACTACTGTCTGGTTGGTATGGAGAGACTACTGTCTGGATGGTATGGAGAGACTACTGTCTGGATGGTATGGAGAGACTACTGTCTGGATGGTATGGAGAGACTACTGTCTGGATGGTATGGAGAGACTACTGTCTGGATGGTATGGAGAGACTACTGTCTGGATGGTATGGAGAGACTACTGTCTGGATGGTATGGAGAGACTACTGTCTGGATGGTATGGAGAGACTACTGTCTGGATGGCATGGAGAGACTACTGTCTGGTTGGTATGGAGAGACTACTGTCTGGTTGGTATGGAGAGATTACTGTCTGGTGGATATGGAGAGACTACTGTCTGGATGGCATGGAGAGACTACTGTCTGGTTGGTATGGAGAGACTACTGTCTGGTGGATATGGAGAGACTACTGTCTGGATGGCATGGAGAGACTACTGTCTGGTTGGTATGGAGAGACTACTGTCTGGATGGCATGGAGAGACTACTGTCTGGTTGGTATGGAGAGACTACTGTCTGGATGGCATGGAGAGACTACTGTCTGGATGGTATGGAGAGACTACTGTCTGGATGGCATGGAGAGACTACTGTCTGGTTGGTATGGAGAGACTACTGTCTGGATGGCATGGAGAGACTACTGTCTGGTTGGTATGGAGAGACTACTGTCTGGTTGGTATGGAGAGACTACTGTCTGGATGGTATGGAGAGACTACTGTCTGGATGGTATGGAGAGACTACTGTCTGGATGGCATGGAGAGACTACTGTCTGGATGGTATGGAGAGACTACTGTCTGGATGGTATGGAGAGACTACTGTCTGGTGGATATGGAGAGACTACTGTCTGGATGGCATGGAGAGACTACTGTCTGGATGGTATGGAGAGACTACTGTCTGGATGGTATTGAGAGACTACTGTCTGGATGGTATGGAGAGACTACTGTCTGGATGGTATGGAGAGACTACTGTCTGGTTGGTATGGAGAGACTACTGTCTGGTGGATATGGAGAGACTACTGTCTGGTTGGTATGGAGAGACTACTGTCTGGATGGTATGGAGAGACTACTGTCTGGATGGTATGGAGAGACTACTGTCTGGATGGCATGGAGAGACTACTGTCTGGTGGATATGGAGAGACTACTGTCTGGTTGGTATGGAGAGACTACTGTCTGGATGGTATGGAGAGACTACTGTCTGGATGGTATGGAGAGACTACTGTCTGGATGGCATGGAGAGACTACTGTCTGGTGGATATGGAGAGACTACTGTCTGGATGGTATGGAGAGACTACTGTCTGGTTGGTATTGAGAGACTACTGTCTGGTTGGTATGAGAGACTACTGTCTGGTTGGTATGGAGAGACTACTGTCTGGTTGGTATGGATAAACTACTGTCTGGTCTGTATGGAGAGACTACTGTCTGGTTGGTATGGATAAACTACTGTCTGGTCTGTATGGAGAGACTACTGTCTGGTTGGTATGGATAAACTACTGTCTGGTCTGTATGGAGAGACTACTGTCTGGTTGGTATGGATAAACTACTGTCTGGTCTGTATGGAGAGACTACTGTCTGGTTGGTATGGATAAACTACTGTCTGGTCTGTATGGAGAGGCCACTGTCTGGTCTGTATGGAGAGGCTACTGTCTGGTTTGGTATTGAGAGACTATTGTTTGGTTGGTATGGAGAAACTACTGTCTGGTCTGTATGGAGAGGCTACTGTCTGGTTGGTATGTCTATGGTGCTGATATTGGTATGTATTGCTCTATGTCTCTATGGTACATAGTAGACTGCAGACACTAGAAGGGAAGAGAGAGAGAGAGAGAGAGAGAGAGAGAGAGAGAGAGAGAGAGAGAGAGAGAGAGAGAGAGAGTGGATATGGAGAGACTACTGTCTGGTTGGTATGGAGAGACTACTGTCTGGATGGTATGGAGAGACTACTGTCTGGATGGTATGGAGAGACTACTGTCTGGATGGCATGGAGAGACTACTGTCTGGTGGATATAGAGAGACTACTGTCTGGTTGGTATGGAGAGACTACTGTCTGGATGGTATGGAGAGACTACTGTCTGGATGGTATGGAGAGACTACTGTCTGGATGGCATGGAGAGACTACTGTCTGGTGGATATGGAGAGACTACTGTCTGGATGGTATGGATAAACTACTGTCTGGTTGGTATGGAGAGACTACTGTCTGGATGGCATGGAGAGACTACTGTCTGGATGGCATGGAGAGACTACTGTCTGGATGGTATGGAGAGACTACTGTCTGGATGGTATGGAGAGACTACTGTCTGGATGGTATGGAGAGACTACTGTCTGGATGGCATGGAGAGACTACTGTCTGGATGGTATGGAGAGACTACTGTCTGGATGGTATGGAGAGACTACTGTCTGGATGGTATGGAGAGACTACTGTCTGGATGGTATGGAGAGACTACTGTCTGGATGGTATGGAGAGACTACTGTCTGGATGGCATGGAGAGACTACTGTCTGGTTGGTATGGAGAGACTACTGTCTGGATGGTATGGAGAGACTACTGTCTGGATGGTATGGAGAGACTACTGTCTGGATGGTATGGAGAGACTACTGTCTGGATGGCATGGAGAGACTACTGTCTGGTTGGTATGGAGAGACTACTGTCTGGTGGATATGGAGAGACTACTGTCTGGTTGGTATGGAGAGACTACTGTCTGGAGAGACTGTCTGGTTTGTATTGAGAGACTACTGTCTGGTTGGTATGGAGAGACTACTGTCTGGTTGGTATGGAGAGACTACTGTCTGGAGAGACTGTCTGGTTGGTATTGAGAGACTACTGTCTGGTTGGTATGGAGAGACTACTGTCTGGTTGGTATGGAGAGACTACTGTCTGGTTGGTATGGATAGACTACTGTCTGTATGGTATGGAGAGACTACTGTCTGGTTGGTATTGAGAGACTACTGTCTGGTTGGTATGGATAAACTACTGTCTGGTTGGTATTGAGAGACTACTGTCTGGTTGGTATGGAGAGACTACTGTATGGAGAGACTACTGTCTGGATGGTATGGAGAGACTACTGTCTGGTGGATATGGAGAGACTACTGTCTGGATGGTATGGAGAGACTACTGTCTGGATGGTATGGAGAAACTACTGTCTGGTCTGTATGGAGAGACTACTGTCTGGTTGGTATGGAGAGACTACTGTCTGGTTGGTATGGAGAGACTACTGTCTGGTCTGTATGGAGAGACTACTGTCTGGTTGGTATGGATAAACTACTGTCTGGTCTGTATGGAGAGACTACTGTCTGGTTGGTATGGAGAGACTACTGTCTGGTTGGTATGGAGAGACTACTGTCTGGTTGGTATGGAGAGACTACTGTCTGGTTGGTATGAGAGACTACTGTCTGGTTGGTATGGAGAGACTACTGTCTGGTTGGTATGGATAAACTACTGTCTGGTCTGTATGGAGAGACTAATGTCTGGTTGGTATGGATAAACTACTGTCTGGTCTGTATGGAGAGACTACTGTCTGGTTGGTATGGATAAACTACTGTCTGGTCTGTATGGAGAGACTACTGTCTGGTTGGTATGGATAAACTACTGTCTGGTCTGTATGGAGAGACTACTGTCTGGTTGGTATGGATAAACTACTGTCTGGTCTGTATGGAGAGGCTACTGTCTGGTCTGTATGGAGAGACTACTGTCTGGTTGGTATGTCTATGGTGCTGATATTGGTATGTATTGCTCTATGTCTGCAGACACTAGAAGGGAAGAGAGAGAGAGAGAGAGAGAGAGAGAGAGAGAGAGAGAGAGAGAGAGAGAGAGAGAGAGAGAGAGAGAGAGAGAGAGAGAGAGAGAGAGAGAGAGAGAGAGAGAGAGAGAGAGAGAGAGAGAGAGAGAGAGAGAGAGAGAGAGAGAGAGAGAGAGAGAGAGAGAGAGAGAGAGAGAGAGAGAGAGAGAGAGAGAGAGAGAGAGAGAGAGAGAGAGAGAGAGAGATCACACAGTGAAATGGAAGGAGTTCCTGACCAAAAAGGAACCCAGCCAAATGTTTCCCAGGCAACAACACACCTGGTTTCCATTCATAACCCAAAAATGTGGGTTTAAACCCCAGGATATGATGGCTGGGTCTAGGGACCAACATGGAACTGGTCCAGAAAGGTAGCATTCCAATTGATACCCTATTCCCTATATAGTGCACTACTTTTCACCAGAGCCCTATTCCCTACATAGTGCTCTGGTAATTAAGAGCGCCAGGAGAAAGAGATGACTTACCTGCCAGTTACCATAAACATATTCACCACAGTTTAATTATATAATCCACCTGTCTAAACAGCCCACTTGAGCTGATTCTAGGGGAGGTGGACTGTGTGCAGGAGGGTTTGAGTTGATTCTAGGGGAGGTGGACTGTGTGCAGGAGGGTTTGAGTTGATTCTAGGGGAGGTGGACTGTGTGCAGGAGGGTTTGAGTTGATTCTAGGGGAGGTGGACAGTGTGCAGGAGGGTTTGAGTTGATTCTAGGGGAGGTGGACTGTGTGCAGGAGGGTTTGAGTTGATTGTAGGGGAGGTGAACTGTGTGCAGGAGAGTTTGAGTTGATTCTAGGGGAGGTGGACTGTGTGCAGGAGGGTTTGAGTTGATTCTAGGGGAGGTGAACTGTGTGCAGGAGGGTTTGAGTTGATTCTAGGGGAGGTGGACTGTGTGCAGGAGAGTTTGAGTTGATTCTAGGGGAGGTGAACTGTGTGCAGGAGGGTTTGAGCTGGTTCTAGGGGAGGTGGACTGTGTGCAGGAGGGTTTGAGTTGATTCTAGGGGAGGTGGACTGTGTGCAGGAGGGTTTGAGTTGATTCTAGGGCAGGTGGACTGTGTGCAGGAGAGTTGAGCTGGTTCTAGGGGAGGTGGACTGTGTGCAGGAGGGTTTGAGCTGGTTCTAGGGGAGGTGGACTGTGTGAAGGAGGGTTTGAGTTGATTCTAGGGGAGGTGGACTGTGTGCAGGAGAGTTGATTCTAGGGGAGGTGGACTGTGTGCAGGAGGTTTTGAGTTGGTTCTAGGGGAGGTGAAGTGTTTGTAGTATAGGTTGTAATCATTTCCCAACCCTACTCATAAAGATATGTTAAAATATATATACGCTGAACTATGTGCATGCTGTATGTACACACTAGTCACTGACTCAAAGGATTCCCTGTTGACAATGGTACACATGGGGAAGTGCACACACACACGCACACAGATGGATAGATGAAAGCCCTGGTAAAGTAAGGACCCAGATAGAGACAAACTCTTGACTCGTTGACTAGCTACGAGGGAACTGAGCAATAGTGTTCATTGGCAGGTGATCAGATAATTACTTGGGAATTAGTTTACTCAATCTAACGTGATGAGTTTAGAGAATTATTATCAAAAAAGTTTACCGTCTTTTTGCCCAAACTGAAGTATCAATCAATTTCAATCAATCAATTTTATTTTATATAGCCCTTCGTACATCAGCTAATATCTCGAAGTGCTGTACAGACACCCAGCCTAAAACCCCAAACAGCTAGTAATGCAGGTGTAGAAGCCTCTTGTTATGTGGGTGATGCCATCTGCTCATCATCACTTGTTTTTAGTTGAGCCAATTACATTCATTAAGACTGGCAGACAGTTCTGAGAGGGCGAGCCGTGTGCTAAGAACCAGAACATCTCCCAGGGTAACTAACATAAATATACAGTATATACAGTTGAAGTCGGAAGTTTATATACCCTTAAGTTGGAGTCGTTAGAACTCGTTTTCAACCACTCCACAAATGTCTTGTTAACTAACTGTAGTTTTGGCAAGTCGGTTAGGAAATCTACTTTGTGCATGACACAAGTAATTCTTCCAACAATTACAGATAGATTATTTCACTTATAAATCACTGTATCACAATTCCAGTTGGTCAGAAGTTTACATACACTAAGTTATGGAAAAATCCATAAAATAATGTCCTGGCTTTAGAAGCTTCTGATAGGCGAATTGACATAATTTGAGTCAATTGGAGGTGTACCTGTGGATGTATTTCAAGGCCTACCTTCAAAATCAGTGCCTCTTTGCTTTACATCATGGGAAATCCAAAATAAATCAGCCAAGACCTCAGTGCAAATCAGTGCAAATCAGTGCAAAATCAATCCCAGAAAAACAGCAAAGGACCTTGTGAAGATGCTGGAATAAAACTAAAAAGTATCTATATCCACAGTAAAATATATCGACATAACCTGAAAGGCCGCTCAGCAAGGAAGAAGCCACTGCTCCAAAACCTCCATAAAAAAGCCAGACTACGGTTTGCAACTGCACATGGGGACAAAGATTGTGCTTTTTGGAGAAATGTCCTCTGGTCTGATGAAATAAAAATAGAACTGTTTGGCCATAATGACCATTGTTATGTTTGGAGGAAAAAGGGGGAGGCTTGCAAGCCGAAGAACACCATCCCAACCGTGAAGCATGGGGTTGGCAGCATCATGTTGTGGGGGTGCTTTGCTGCAGGATGGACTGGTGCACTTCACAAAATAGATGGCATCATTAGGGAGGAAAATGTTGTGGATATATTGAAGCAACATCTCAAGACATCAGTCAGGAAGTTAAAGCTTGGTCGCTAATGGGTCTTCCAAATGGACAATGACCCCAAGCATACTTCCAAAGTTGTGGCAACATGGCTTAAGGACAACACAGTCAAGGTATTGGAGTGGCCATCATAAAGCCTTGACCTCAATCCCATAGAAAATTTGTGGGCACAACTGAAAAAGCGTGTGCGAGAAAGGAGGCCTACAAACCTGACTCAGTTACACCAGCTCTGTCAGGATGAAAGGGCCAAAATTCACCCAACTTATTGTGGGAAGCTTGTGGAAGGCTACCTGAAAAGTTTGACCCAAGTTAAACATTATAAAGGCAATGCTACCAAATACTAATTGAGTGTATGTAAACTTCTGACCCACTGGGAATGTGATGAAATAAATAAAAGCTGAAATAAATCATTATCTCTACTATTATTCTGACATTTCACATTCTTAAAATAAAGTGGGGATACTAACTGACCTAAGACAGGGAATTTTTACTAGGATTAAATGTCAGGAATTGTGAAAAACTGAGTTTAAATCTATTTGGCTCAGGTGTATGTAAACTTTTGTCCTACCATATCTATTGTGTTAAATTCTCCTACATTATTTTAACATTTCTACAAACTGCAAAGTGTTTTCTTTCCAATGGTACCAATTATATGCATATCCTGGCTTCAGGGCCTGAGCTACAGGCACTTTACTTTGGGCAGGTCATTCAGACAGGAAGTGGAGAAAAATGGGCGCTAGCCCTAAGATAGTAATTTCCCTATTTTCAATTTTTTACTCATTTTTTTCTTCTAAAAACTTCTTAAAGCATTGTTGGTTAAGGGATTGTATTGGTTAAGGGTTTGCATTTCACTGCATTTCACTGTATTCGGTGCATGTGACAAATCAAATTTGATTTGATTTGATCCCTGATCTAGCAAAACCAAAACCTACTTGAAGGCAACAGCGCTCACTGTTGCCCCTAGTGGCCAGTTTCCATGTCATCTCCCGACGTCCTCAGACATGGATAGATGTCGAATACTGCACACACTCTCTTGCTCTCTGTCTATCACACAGAAACGCACAGACAGAGACACACATACACACTGACACAAGCATACACGTATACACACAAACATGGATGAACACCCAGACACGCACAAACACATCATTCATTGAAACAGATGTGTCACTCATCACAAAACTAACTGATATTGCCAACTACTTCAATGATTTTTTCATTGGCTGGATTAGCAAATGTAGGTGTAACATGCCAGCAACAAATGCTGACACTACATTACCAAGTATATCTGACCAAATTATGAAAGACAAGCATTGTCATTTTAAATTCTGTAAATTTAGTGTGGAAGAGGTAAAAAAAGTATTGCTGTCTATCAACAATGACAAGCCACCGGGGTCTGACAACTTGGATGGAAAATGACTGGGGATAATAGTGGACGATATTGCCACTCCTATTTGCCACATCTTCAATTTAAGCCTACTGGAAAGTGTTTGCCCTTAGGCTTGGAGGGAAGCAAAAGTCATTCAGCTACCTAAGAATAGTAAAGCCCCCTTTACTGGCTCAAATAGCCGACCAATCAGCCTGTTACCAACCCTTAGTAAACTTTTGGAAAAAATTATGTTTGACCAGATACAATGCTGTTTTACAGTAAACAAATTGATAAACTTTCAGCATGCTTGTAGAAAAGGACATTCAAGAAGCACAGCACCTCCACAAATGACTGATGATTGGCTGAGAGAAATTGACGATTAAAAGATGTTTTGGTAGACTTCAGTGCGGCCTTTGACATTATAGATCATAGTCTGCTGCTGGCAAAACATATGTGTTATGGCTTTACACCCCCTGCCATATTGTGGATAAAGAGTTACCTGTCTAACAGAACATAGAGGGTGTTTTTTAATGGAAGCCTCTCCAACATAATCCAGGCAAAATCAGGAATTCCCCAAGGCAGCTGTCTAGGCCAATTACTTTTTTAAATCTTTACTAATGACATGCCACTGGCTTTGAGTAAAGCCAGAGTGTCTATGTATGCAGATTACTCAACACTATACACGTCAGCTACTACAGCAACTGAAATGACTGCAACACTTAACAAATAGTTGCAGTTAGTTTCAGAGTGGGTGGCAAGGAATAAGTTAGTCCTAACTATTTCTAAAACTAAAAGCATTGTATTTGGGACAAATCATTCCCTAAACCCTAAACCTCAACTAAATCTTGGAATAAATAATGTAGAAAATGAGCAAGTTGAGATGACTAAACTGCTTGGAGTTACTGTCATGGTAAAACATATTGATACAACATTAGCTAATATGGGGAGAAGTATGTCCATGATAAGGCGCTGCTCTACCTTCTTCACATCACTGTCACCAAGACAGGTCCTACAGGCCCTAGTTTCTACCTTCTTCACATCACTGTCACTAAGACAGGTCCTACAGGCCCTAGTTTCTACCTTCTTCACATCACTGTCACCAAGACAGGTCCTACAGGCCCTAGTTTATACCTTCTTCACATCACTGTCACCAAGACAGGTCCTACAGGCCCTAGTTTCTACCTTCTTCACATCACTGTCACCAAGACAGGTCCTACAGGCCCTAGTTTATACCTTCTTCACATCACTGTCACCAAGACAGGTCCTACAGGCCCTAGTTTTGTCGCACCTGCACTACTGGGCAGGTGCCACAAAAAAGGACTTCGGAAAATTGCAATTGGTTCAGAACAGGGCAGCACATTAATATGCATGTCAATCTCTCCTGGTTCAAAGTGGAGGAGAGATTGACTTCATCACTTTTTGTAATTATGAGAGATATTGACATGTTTGAATGCACCGAGCTGTCTGTTTGAACTACTGGAACACAGCTCGGACACCCATGCATACCCCACAAGACGTACCACAAGATGTCTCTTCATAGTCCCCAAGTCCAGAACAGACTTTGGAAGGCGCACAGTACTACATGGAGCCATGACTACATGAAACTCTATTCCACATCAAGTAACTCATGCAAGCAGTAGAATTTGATTTAAAATACAGATAAAAATACACCTTATGGAACAGCGGGGACTGTGAAGCAATACATAGGCACAGACACATACACACACACGGTAGCATGCACACTATACACACACGTACACATGGATTTAGTACAGTATATATGTAGTAGTGGTGGGGTAGGGGCCTGAGGGCATACAGTCTGTAAATGTATTGTAACGTTTTTTAAATTGTATAACTGCCTTAATTTTGTTGGACCCCAGGAAGAGTAGCTGCTGCCTTAGCAGCAGCTGATGGGGATCCATAATAAATACAAATACATACACAAATACACACACAGCAGTGCGCAGAGAGCTGAGTATGAGATGCGGTGCTGTTTAAAGCGATGGCGATCACAAGCAGGGGTAGATGTCATTAAGATAATGCTCTTCTTCTGACTGAAGAGGTACATGTATTTAAAGTGATAAAGAGAGCCAATCTTGTCCTCCAAGCGGCTGGTAGCCTCTGAATTTGAATGAGAATGGAGGATACACTACGCTGAGAAGTCTGTGTGTGTATCTGTTTCTCCTTATGTGTGTCTGTATATACAGGGCAGTGAGAGAGTATGTGTGTGTCAGTCTGTGTGTGTGAGACCCTGAGATGCTGTCCCCTAAAATAAGTCTCCCACAGAAGCCTTACCAACTCAAGCCTCCATCTTGGAATGGCAATGCCGGTTCAGTGTGACACAAACAACTTAATTGTCATGAGTTAAGTGACTCACTTCATATCTAGTGTAGAGAGAAAGTGAGGACTTGTGAGGGAACTTTCAAGAATCCCTGTCATTATATATTTTTAAATGTAGGACATCATCCCACCGGTTAAAAAGATAGAGGCACTCTGGGAGACGAAGAGCGTCACATAGTTATGAATGATTCGGGAGACAGGTGCAGGAATGCGTAATAGAGGGTGTTATTCAGCCCAAATTACGGCGTGGCATGTAAAGGGACAGGGGACAAAGACGTACACAAAACACAGGGTTGAAACCCAAACAAAAGAGCGAGGAGTACCTTAAATAAATACACACACGCAAAATGATTAATACACAGGACGAGACCCGTAATCATCTGCACAATCCACAAGGGCACAAAAGCCCGAAACACACAGCACAGGTGCTCACACGCACATTGTAACAATAAATCGACAGACAACGGAAACTAAAGGGCACGCTTATACAATTACTACAAGTGGGAACAGGGGACAGGTGTGCGTGAAAGCCCCGGAGGGATCCGTAACAGCACCCCCACCAGCAGCGCAAGGACACCAGTCTCAAGGACGATCACAGGAATGTAGTGTGGGTCGATCAGGACCCGATGCAGCTGTAACAGTATAACTTTACGGCGTCCCCTCGCCCCGACCCGGGCACGAACCAGGGACCCTCTGCACACATCAACAACGTTCGCCCACGAAGCATCGTTACCCATCGCTCCACAAAGGCCATGGCCCTTGCAGAGCAAGGGGAAACACTACTTCTAGGTTTCAGAGCAAGTGACGTAACTGATTGAAACGCTATTAGCGCGTACCCGCTAACTAGTTAGCCATTTCATATCCGTTACACTCACCCCCCTTTCAACCTTCTCCTTTTTCCGCAGCAACCAGTGATCCGGGTCAACAGCATCAATGTAACAGTATAACTTTAGACCGTCCCCTCGCCCCGACACGGGCGCGAACCAGGGACCTTCTGCACACATCAACAACGGTCGCCCACGAAGCATCGTTACCAATCGCTCCACAAAGGCCGCGACCCTTGCGGAGCAAGGGGAAACACTACTTCTAGGTTTCAGAGCAAGTGACGTAACTGATTGAAACGCTATTAGCGCGTACCCGCTAACTAGCTAGCCATTTCACATCCGTTACACAGCTGCCAAAGTTCTGGCGGCGTCGGACGGACCAGTAGCGTCGGACGGACCGGTCGTGGCGGCGTCAAGACGGACCAGTTGTGGCTCCTGAAGTTGCGTTGGACGGACCCATTGTGGCATTGTCGGATGACCCAGTTGCAGCTGCCGAAGTTCCGGTGGCGCTGGACGGACAAGTCGCAGCATCGGACAGGCCATTCTAGCTGTCTCCCTCAATGGTCGATTATTCTGTGACGTAGGTATGAAGAGATTCGGGAGACAGACACAGGAATGCGTAATATGTTTTTTTACTCAGACCCAAATTACGGCATGCCGTGTAAAGGCACAGGGACGAAGACCAAACAAACACGTAACAAAAACACAGGGTTGAAACCCAAACAAAAGAGCAAGTTGTACCTCAAATAAATAACACCCGCGCACAATGATTATCACACGGGAAAGACCCGGAATCATCTGCGCAATCTACAAGGGCACGAAAGCCCAAAACACACAGCACAGGTACTCACACGCACCAACGGACAATGTAACAATAATCAACAGCACCACGGTGAACTAAGGGCACATATATACACATACAATCAGTGGGAACAGGGGACAGGTGTGCGCTATGAAAGTTCCAGAGGGATCTGTGACAAAGAGTTTTAGCGTGTGCAAAAACATTATTAATCATATTTTTGTGTCCTTCACAATGCATTGGGCAAGTTCTAAGGGCACAAAAACATAAAGATAGACACAAAAAAACAGAGGATACTTCAAACGAAGAGTTTATTTCCAAACCGCTATGTCCACCAGTTTTTCATTTTTGTGTTTTTTTCACCCCATTGCTTATCGGTACCTGCATGTGTGTGTCAAATGTTTCTGTTCTCAGATGTTTTATTCATAGATTTTAGGTATATTAAAATGTGTTTTTATTAAAAAACGCTGCAATATATATCCATTGTTTAGCTGGAAAGGAATGTTCACATACTGTATATTTGACTGTGATGTGCGGTTGCCTCACCTAACTATATTAAGAGGAATGCATTAACTGTAAGCAGCTGTGGATAAGAGCATCTGCTAAATGACAAAAATGTAAATGTTTTACATACAGATCTCATAATACTGTATTGATTCATGAAAGAATATATTTTGTTATATATTGACGTCACAAATGTATGATTTGTACAGTTCTTTATTAAAAATGTAGTTATTTGTTACACTTGACTGTGTAAAACTTAGCAGTACTACTTATTGTATTTCTCTGAGAGTGAGGCGGATATATAGCGTTATGCAAAAAAAACAAGATTATTTGTCTCGCTGAAATGAAACCATCAAGTAATAGATTTCAAACAAATAAGTGTCTGTCATTGAACAACCCCATGCCATGGCCAATCTTTTTCATCAGTTCTTTAAACAATAAAAGCTGATTTACCAACATTTCTGGAAAGAAACTCTTCAAATATTGTTTTCATAGCTATTATTAGCATTATTTAAAGGTGCACTTTTCTGGTTGCTAAAATTCTAATAGTTCCCCTAATTTCAGTTAATGTAACTAAACAAGCAAGTACTGTGTAGAGAATCATTGTACCATCCAAACTGCTGTGAAATATATTTTCCATAAACAAAAGTATTGTATATTCAGCTCTTTGAAGATGGTGTACCAAACCGAAAGTAAAACTACTTTTAAGAACGAGAAGTATAGAAATAACACACATAGAACAGATCTACCGCTTCCTAGACTTGCTTTCAATGAGAATGGCAGATCTATAACTCCCATTTCTATGTGAATTTAGTCAGGTTACACAAAAAGTTACATATTGTAGCTTTAAATTACAGTGATAACCTAAACACTACAGTTCAGATATGTTTCTTCACTAGAGTCTCTAACCAGCCAGCCTGTTGATGATGAGGCAGATTAGTACTCTCTGTCTCTGACTCTGCATGTCAATGTAACCAGCCAGCCTGTTGATGATGAGGCAGATTAGTACTCTCTGTCTCTGACTCTGCATGTCAATGTAACCAGCCAGCCTGTTGATGATGAGGCAGATTAGTACTCTCTGTCTCTGACTCTGCATGTCAATGTAACCAGCCAGCCTGTTGATGATGAGGCAGATTAGTACTCTCTGTCTCTGACTCTGCATGTCAATGTAACCAGCCAGCCTGTTGATGATGAGGCAGATTAGTAGAGACGGTGAGCAGCAGCTGGCCTAGTGCTGGCCCTGTGGTAGCCGGGGTCATGGATGCCCACGGCCCACTGTGAGCCAGGATGGACTGGCACAGAGAAGGGAAGAGATTGGCGTGGTTGGCTTTCAAGATAAAGGGATGGAATTAGGGGAAGAGGAGGACAGGAGTACGAGCTGGAGAGGTTTATGGGAAGAGGTAAAAGAGGAGAGGGGCGAGGGAAGGTATGTTTACCCTTATTATGTGTAGGTCAATTCGCTACTTGCTAGAAGAACCTTCAATGATAGGGGAGAGAGGGGAGAAGGAGAGGAGAGAATGGGATAGTTAGAACTATTTTGAGAGGGGGATGGGATTTGGGGGATGGGGCAAAAGGAGAGAGAGATATGGGAGGGGGGACATTGTGGATGGGAGAGACAGGAGAGGGGATAGAGATACTTTGGGGGGGGGGGGGGGATCACTGGGGGATGGGTTTGGGGGAGGAGAAAAGGGAGAGATATCATGTTGGCCTGTTCCGTGTGTCCAGTCCTGGGAGAGAGAGAGAGGGCAGCTTCCTGAGCCAGCCACAGCCAGACCACCGGAGCTGAACTAACAACACTATAATGACCCTCCATTAACCCTGACCAGCTTTACCTCACATACAGAGAGCGAGAGAGAGAGAGCAGCTGGGGAGGAAAAAGAAAAGAGAGTTCAAGACAGTGGAAGAAACAAAGAAACTGAGACATCAATGTCCAGGCCAGTGCTCCATTTTAGCTCAATGTATTTCAGCTTCATTTCAGTGTAAACTGCCATTTGCATCTTATCTGGACACTTACAGTTGAAGACGGAAGTTTACATACACCTTAGCCAAGTACATTTAAACTCAGGCTTTCACAATTCCTGACATTTAATCCCAGTAAGAATTCCCTTTCTTAGGTCAGTTAGGATCACCACTTTATTATAAGAATGTGAAATGTCAGAATAATAGTAGAGAGAATGATTTATTTCAGCTTTCATTTCTTTCATCACATTCCCAGTGGGTCAGAAGTTAACATGCACTCAATTAGTATTTGGTAGAATTGCCTTTAAATGGTTTAACTTGGGTCAAACGTTTCGGGGAGCCTTCCAAAAGCTTCCCACAATAAGTTGGGTGAATTGTGTCCCATTTCATCCTGACAGAGCTGCTGTAACTGAGTCCGGTTTGTCAGCCTCCTTTCTCGCACACGCTTTTTCAGTTCTGCCCACAAATTTTCTATAGGATTGAGGTGAGGACTTTGTGATTGCCACTCCAATACCTTGACTTTGTTGTCCTTAGGCCATTTTGCCACAACTTTGGAAGTATGCTTGGGGTCATTGTGCTTCTACACCTGCATTGCTTGCTGTTTGGGGTTTTAGGCTGGGTTTCTGTACAGCACTTTGAGATATCAGCTGATGTAAGAAGGGCTATATAAATACATTTGATTTGATTTGATTGTCCATTTGGAAGACCCAATTTTGACCAAGCTTTAACTTCCTGACCGAGGTCTTGAGATGTTGCTTCAATATATCCACACAATTTTCATTCCTCATGATGCTATCTATTTTGTGAAGTGCACCAGACCCTCCTGCAGCAAACTACCCCCACAACATGATGCTGCCACCCCCATGCTTCACAGTTGGGATGGTGTTCTTCGTCTTGCAAGTCTACCCCTTTTTCCTCCAAACATAACGATGGTCATTATGGCCAAACAGTTCTATATTTGTTTCATCAGACCAGAGGACATTTCTCCAAAAAGTACGATCTTTGTCCCCATGTGCAGTTTCAAACCATAGTCTGGCTTTTTCATGGTGGTTTTGGAGCAGTGGCTTCTTCCTTGCTGACCGGCCTTTCAGGTTAGGTCGATATAGGACTCATTTTACTGTGGATATAGATACTTTTGTACCTGTTTCCTTCAGCATATTCACAAGGTCCTTTGCTGTTGTTCTGGGATTAATTTGTACTTTTGCACCAAAGTACGTTCATCTCTAGGAGACAGAACGCGTCTCCTTCCTGAGCGTATGATGCTGCGTTGTTCCATGGTGTTTATACTTGCATACTACTGTTTGTACAGATGAACGTGGTTTGGAAATTTTTCCCAAGGATGAACCAGACATGTGGAGGTTTAGATTTTTTTTTCTGAGGTCTTGACTGATTTCTTTTGATTTTCCCATGATTTAAAGCAAAGAGGCACTGAGTTTGACGGTAGGCCTTGAAATACATCCACGGGTACACCTCCAATTGACTCAAATGATGTCAATGAGCCTATCAGAAGCTTCTAAAGCCATGACATCATTTAATGGAATTTTTCAAGTTGGTTAAAGACACAGTCAACTTAGTGTATGTAAACTTCTGACCCACTGGAATTGTGATACGGTGAATTAAAAGTGAAATAATCTGTCTGTAAACAATTGTTGGAAACATTTATTGTGTTATGCACAAAGTAGATGTCCTAACCAACTTGCCAAAGCTATAGTTTATTAACAATATTTTTGTGGAGTGGTTGAAAAACGAGTTTTAATGACTCCAACCTGTTATCTTCCGACTTCAACTGTTTTACAGAGATCGGCAATCCAGGTCACCCAGATTGTATCATCATGTCTCAGTGTCAGATATGGCCAATCACAAGAAGCATTTAACCAGGCTAGAATACATTTAGTTCATATTACCTAATGTCAGACTATAGCCTACAACTAGGGAATAATGCCAATCATGAACTAGCATACCTGAACGGCACACTCGTCATTATTGTTGTGGAATACTATCCCACTTGTCTAATGATCTTTACATACAGTGGGGAGAACAAGTATTTGATACACTGCCGATTTTGCAGGTTTTCCTACTTACAAAGCATGTAGAGGTCTGTAATTTTTATCATAGGTACACTTCAACTGTGAGAGACGGAATCTAAAACAAAAATCCAGAAAATCACATTGTATGATTTTTAAGTAATTCCTTTGCATTTTATTGCATGACATAAGTATTTGATACATCAGAAAAGCAGAACTTAATATTTGGTACAGAAACCTTTGTTTGCAATTACAGAGATCATACATTTCCTGTAGTTCTTGACCAGGTTTGCACACACTGCAGCAGGGATTTTGGCCCACTCCTCCATACAGACCTTCTCCAGATCCTTCAGGTTCCGGGGCTGTCGCTGGGCAATACGGAATTTCAGCTCCCTCCAAAGATTTTCTATTGGGTTCAGGTCTGGAGACTGGCTAGAACACTCCAGGACCTTGAGATGCTTCTTACAGAGCCACTCCTTAGTTGCCCTGGCTGTGTGTTTCGGGTCATTGTCATGCTGGAAGACCCAGCCACGACCCATCTTCAATGCTCTTACTGAGGGAAGGAGGTTGTTGGCCAAGATCTCGCGATACATGGCCCCATCCATCCTCCCCTCAATACGGTGCAGTCGTCCTGTCCCCTTTGCAGAAAAGCAGCCCCAAAGAATGATGTTTCCACCTCCATGCTTCACGGTTGGGATGGGTTCTTGGGGTTGTACTCATCCTTCTTCTTCCTCCAAACACAGCGAGTGGAGTTTAGACCCAAAAGTTATATTTTTGTCTCATCAGACCACATGACCTTCTCCCATTCCTCCTCTGGATCATCCAGATGGTCATTGGCAAACTTCAGACGGGCCTGGACATGCGCTGGCTTGAGCAGGGGGACCTTGCGTGCGCTGCAGGATTTTAATCCATGACGGCGTAGTGTGTTACTAATGGTTTTCTTTGAGACTGTGGTCCCAGCTCTCTTCAGGTCATTGACCAGGTCCTGCCGTGTAGTTCTGGGCTGATCCCTCACCTTCCTCATGATCATTGATGCCCCACGAGGTGATATCTTGCATGGAGCCCCAGTCCGAGGGTGATTGACCGTCATCTTGAACTTCTTCCATTTTCTAATAATTGCGCCAACAGTTGTTGCCTTCTCACCAAGCTGCTTGCCTATTGTCCTGTAGCTCGTCCCAGCCTTGTGCAGGTCTACAATTTTATCCCTGATGTCCTTACACAGCTCTCTGGTCTTGGCCATTGTGGAGAGGTTGGAGTCTGTTTGATTGAGCGTGTGGACAGGTGTCTTTTATACAGGTAACGAGTTCAAACAGGTGCAGTTAATACAGGTAATGAGTGGAGAACAGGAGGGCTTCTTAAAGAAAAACTAACAGGTCTGTGAGAGCCGGAATTCTTACTGGTTGGTAGGTGATCAAATACTTATGTCATGCAATAAAATGCAAATTAATTACTTAAAAATCATACAATGTGATTTTCTGGATTTTTGTTTTAGATTCCGTCTCTCACAGTTGAAGTGTACCTATGATAAAAATGACAGACCTCTACATGCTTTGTAAGTAGGAAAACCTGCAAAATCGGCAGTGTATCAAATACTTGTTCTCCCCACTGTATATGTTACAGTGACCTGCTAAATATTATTATATTAACGGATAATTTGGACCAGTGAAAGCCCAGTGATATTTGCCATGGTTGGGTAAGGAACGATCCAGACGGGACACATTAGATTTAACCACACTGTAACAGTTTAATTAGACACTTAAAATGGCTCCACTTCCCCTTTACTGGTGTTGCATGGATAAATGATAGAGGAAGTAAGCTTAGGTAAATGGGGTTAACACACACACACATATACATACACACACACGCATATATAGACACAGACCAACACATGCAGGCACACAGATGCGTGGAAGCACACACACACACACACACACACACACTGAGGAAAAGGGTCCATGTCAGGGGATTTCTTAACTTTCTACAGAATAGAGACCATTTCCAATGTATATTTGAAGTTTTGTGGATATATGCACCATATCCTGACATTCTGTATCCAGATGTGTGTTTTAGACATATATGATGTTGTGTATTACTCTGAATATCACACATTGACATTTCCTATGTTCGGATATGGACTCATTCAATATCCTGAGATATGTGACATCCTATTTTCTCGCTTCTTGTTGACAAATACTGACTGTATACATGGGACATCCGTGTTTTCTCAGCACATTCAAGATAAGAAGCTCTATTGATTCCAGATATGCTTCTCTTGGCTGAGGTCCATATCCGGATGTTAATATGCTTTTTAATATGCTGAAAATAAGGACGATTTCTGATGCATTTCTGATTGTTCAGCACATGCTCAATAATTTGACAAATATGAAATCTATATTTTTCTTTCATGCACAAATCATTGACTCATTTGATATCCTGAGATAGAGACAATAAGATGCCTACATAGGCCTATGGTGACAAATACAGACAGTAGGCCTACATACTATATTTTCTCACCACATACAATGCATATGCTTTTTGATACGCTAAATAAGGAACATTGCTGATGTTCATTTGAGTTGAGGATATGGTAAATAATTTAGCCAATATTAAATCCATATAATTATTTCAAACACTAGCTATAATTTGTGTATTGCCACTGCATAAAGGCACACACAAACCACAAGCTAACAGCACTTCAGAGTGTGTAAACAGTGTGTGGTCGAACTGACAACTTGTCACGACTTCCGCCGAAGTTGGTCCCTCTCCTTGTTCGGGCGGTGTTCGGCGGTCGACGTCACCAACCTTCTAGCCATCGCTGATCCACTTTTCATTTTCCATTGGTTTTGTCTTGTCTTCTATCACACCTGGTTTCAATCCCATCATAACATGTTGTGTATTTAACACTCTGTTCCCCCCCATGTCCTTGTCGGTAATTGTTTCTTGTAGTGCTTATGCATGGTATGCTGGTATGTACCAGGTTTTGTTTGACCCATTTATTGTATTGTTCTGTTGACGGGGGTTTATGGATATTAAACGACACCGTTGTAAATCAGTTTTCGCTCTCCTGCGCCTGACTTCTCTGCCGCCAGTACGCACCTCACTACACAACTAGAAAAACAAAGAATTGAGAAGATTTTCAGAAAATACCTCAAAGAAGTTGTCGCTAAAGTGAGTAGCTAATTTAAGATTATGTATTTATCTTAGTAACGAGAATCAAGAACATTAGGTTATCTGGCCAGCAGCCAGTAGGTCCGCCTAGCTAGCTAACAAATAACGAAAACGCCTTCCCCTCAGGGAAAAACATCTACCCCCTATCAAGCCTCAAGGTGACAGATACCATTTTAAAAGGTTTAGGCATATTTTGTATTACTGGTTAATATAAGCTAGCTAGCGAACTAACTCCGCTAGCACACTAACTAGCAACTTGGCTAGCTAGCTAGCTTGTTCCAGTTAGTTTTTTTTGTCATGAAAGAAGCAGGTATGAGTAGCTACCTTGTGGTACAGTATGTAAAATGATTTTCTTGCAATATCGACACAATTTAGATTTATGTATTGACAGTGTGGAGTGGATCACAGGCCAACACTACCACCACATGGGGTCTGGACTGCGAAGGACCAATGCGGATGACCCAATCTACACCCATCGCACCCACCATCCATAACAAACAGGGCAGCCAGGGGTATTGAGGGTGTGCAACTCTAAGTTTCTGTTAAATAATAAATACAAATGTTTAGCAAGGATTGGCCTACATTTGCATCTTTACAGAAAACATGTGTTGTGATTAGAGCAATTAGATTTGCTATGCTGCATGTGTTTTTTTTACAGAATTAGCAGAGTTGTGCTTTGGAAATAATAACTTTGATTAAATATGACCATGTTTGCCTTTCCGTGCCTTGTATAGCCTACTACTAAATATGGTGCAAATGTATGCTCAGAAATTGTATTTAATTGAATTAGGATCTCTTTTAGTCCTCATTTGAACTAATCTTCCAAGAGTCCTTAACCATTAAAATACAATTGATAATACAATCACATTTTCAAATATAACACACTGTTATAAACAACAGACATAACACACTGACACATTGACCAGATAAATACTTTAACATTCTGAAAAGATATATTGATTCCTTCATCTACCATAGTCCTGCACAACCTTTCAAATATATATTTTTAAATAGTTCTAAAGTATTGTTTGAATTTATATATTGAAAATTATGTTTTTTTATGACAAAGCACAAAAAGATGGCCAGGTGATGAACGGTGCCTGGTTTCCTCCAGACGTGAGGCTTGGCATTCAGGCCAAAGAGTTCAATCTTGGTTTCATCATACCAGAGAATCTTGTTTCTCATGGTCTAAGAGTCCTTTAGGTGCCTTTCGGCAAACACCCAAGAGGGTTGTCATATCTCCCTGACCAAGGCTCTTCTCCCCCGATTGCTTAGTTTGGTTGGGCGGACAGCTCTAGCAACAGTCTTAGTTGTTCCAAACTTCTTCCATGAAAGAATGATGCAGGCCATTGTTCTTGGGGACCTTCAATGCTGCAAAAAGTTCTAGGTACCCTTACCCATATCTGTGCCTCAACACAATCCTGTCTCGGAGCTCTATGGACAATTCCTTCTACCTCATGGCTTGGTTTTTGCTCTGACATTCACTGTCAACTGTGGGACCTTATATGGACAGGTCTGTACCTTTCCAAATCATGTCCAATCAATTGAATTTACCACAGGTGGACTCCAATCAAGTTGTAGACATCTCAAGGATGATTAATGGAAACAAGATGCACCTAAACCCAATTTCAAGTCTCATAGCAAGAGTCTGAATTCTTATGTAACTAAGATATTTCAGTTTTTTTTATATATATATACATTTACAAACATTTGTAAAAACCTGTTTTCACTTTGTCATTATGGGGTATAGTGTATTGATTAATGAGGGGAAAAAATTATTTAATACATTTTAGAATAAGGCTGTGACATAACAAAATGTGTAAAAGTGAAGAGGTCTGAATACTTTTCGAATGCACTCTATCATGTAAGGGTATTCATGTTTTAAGAAATACGGATACATACAGTACCAGTCCAAAAATGTCACACAGCTATTCATTGCAGGGTTCTTCTTTTTTTTTTTTACTATTTTCTCAATTGTAGAATAATAGTGAAGACATCAAAACTATGAAATATCAAACATGGAATCATGTAGTAACCAAAAAAATTGTTAAACAAATCTAAATATATTTTAGATTTTAGATTCATCAAATTGGCCACCATTTGCCTTGATGACAGCTTTGCACACTCTTGACATTCTCTCCACCAGCTTCATGAGGTAGTCACCTGGAATGCATTTCAATTAACATTATTTTGGTATGCAAATGTCCAAGCAGGCTTTGTTGTCACCTTAGCTTGCAACATAACTTCTGAGTGATAGTAATCACAAGCACCACCAATCAGCCTACACCACTGCGCACACACCCGTCAATACTATGGCAACTAGCGTAGCCATGTCAGCAAATGAGTGTCTGAACACACACAAATCTGATTTGATCACTTGTAACTTGCCGTTTGTACAGTCAGTTTTCCAAAACTGATTTGAGCATTAAAGCTTGCACTGTGAACAAGGCTATAGAGGCCTAAATTATTTGACACAATCTGGGTTTACAGCCCTTATCTGACCTGCCAGACAGACATGCACACTGTAGTGGTGTGTGTGCGTGTGCGTGTGCGTGTGTGTGTGTGTGTGCGGTGAGTGCTTGCGTGTGCTCATGTCTGACAGTATCAGTGGCTACATGTTTATCAGTGAATGGTTACCCATGTTGTCCATGGGCGATGTAAATTGTATTCCATGCATCATCCATGCAAGAGCAAGTTTTGTTAAAAAAAAATATTTTACATACATTTTATAAGATATTATTATTCAAAAGGCAAAACAACAGGAAAAATGACTTGATTATTGTTTTATTTAACTAGGCAAGTCAGTTAGGAACAAATTCTTATTTTCAATGATGGCCTGGGAACAGTCGGTTAATTGCCTTGTTCAGGGGAAGAACAGCTTTTTACCTTGTCAGCTCGGGGATTCAATCTTGCAACCATTCGGTTACTAGTCCAACGCTCTAACCACTAGGCTACCTGCCGCCCCATTGTAAGGCATTGTTCCTGCCAAATATCCCAGAAATTGCTTGTTAAGCATTTTACTTTGTTTATTTGTCTTCCTAGCCATTAGCTATGCACCAAGCCATCCCAGGGGGCAGGGCAGTTAAGCTCAAAACCGGGTGGTTGAAATAGCCGCTTTGATACTGGGGTACGTCCAGCTCGTTTGTTCCTTCATTCCACAACCAACACATGTCCTAATAGTTTAGATTGGCTTCCAAGGTCACCTGCCAGATTTGTCAGATATTAATTTATATCCTGCAATCTCATAGACTCAGCATACACTCAATCAGTACGTAAAGGTTTTTTAGAATGCATAAAGGCATCCTTCGTTTAAGGAGAGAAGTAGACGCATAAATTGTTAATTAAGAAGGGAAAGTAGTGTGAGAAGATGGAGGAGACAGTCTATTCTATCATGGTAAGGCAGGTTAGTCGTTCATTTATAGAGCCATCAAATTCTGAACTGTTTAACAGACATGCTTCCCCCCAGTATGTGGACACCTGCTCATAGAACATCTCATTTCAAAATCATGGACATTAATATGGACTTCGTCTCCCCTTTACTTCTATAACAGCAGGCCAGTCAAGTTCTTCCACACTGATCTCGACAAACCATTTCTGCATGGACCTCGCTTTGGCCACGGGGGCAATGTCCTGATGAAACAGGAAAGGGCCTTAACCAAACTATTGCCACAAAGTTGGAAGTACAGAATTGTCCTGAGTGTCATTAAATGCTATAGCACTTAAAAACGTCTTAGGGCTAGGCGTCCCACTAGCGGGAGACCTGTCGACAACTTCCGGTGAAATTGGAGGGCGCACAAATCAAATAAATAATCATAAAATGATGGATATTAAACATTAAGGTACATACAAGTGTCTTATATCGGTTAAAAGCTTAAATTCTTGTTTATCTAACTGCACTGTTCGATTTACAATAGGCTTTACAGCGAAAGCATGCCATGTGATTGTTTGAGGGCGGCGCCCCTCGGGGTCACGGTCAGCCTCTCTTCTGGGTATCGGCCTCAGTCCAACGGGCAGGTGGAGAGGATGAACCAGGAGCTGGGGAGGATCCTGAGGAGTCACTGTCTGGACTGGCAGGGTGAGTGGGCATGATTCCTTCCATGGACAGAGTACGCCTAGAATTCACTACGTCTCCTCCACTGGGTTAACTCCCTTCCAGTGGGTTCTGGGTTTTTCCACCTGCCCTGCAAGAAGTCCCCGGTTTGTTCAAGGTTTTCCGGAGGGTCAACGAGGTGACGTATATGTTACAACTGCCCAGTCATTACCGTATGTCACCCTCGTTTCATGTCTCCCTTCTCAGGCAGGTTGTTCCTGGTCCCCTAGTTGATGCTGTCCACCACGACACTCCACCAACCCCCCGGACATCGAGGGCAGTTATTTCCACCTTCGCCGCCCCGATCGACCCGCTCCTCATCCCTGGGGTTCGTCCTCCTGGTCAGGGTTGTCCTCCTGGTCAGTCGTCCTGCGGCAGGAGCTGCGTCAGAGTTACTGGGGTACTGTTACAGGGGTACTGTCACGTCTACTCCTGCTCCTCCCATCCGGCGTGCGACGTCGCCGGTATACTAACCACCAGTCCTGGGAATCATTATTACGCACACCTGGCACTCATCATTATGATTCACACCTGGACCTCATTACCTCCCCTTTATAGGTCCCTTCCTTTTGTTCATTCCTCAGTTGGTATTGCAGCTGTGTTCATGTTATCTCGCTTCTGTTACATTGTTTCATGTTTGTTTTCATTAAACGTTTCACCTGCACCTGCTTCTCGGCTCATGGCGTCATCGTTACACCTGAGGAATCTCTCCTATTTCATGAATACTTTATATTTAGCAGTTTGGGTTCACCCTCTGCCTTTTAGTTTATGAAGATATATTTTGAGCACAACAGCATTTGGGTTTGTCCCACTTTGCTCTATGGTGCTTTAACCAACTCAGTAGTTCTAAATCTGCGACTGCCTCCTCCTCTCTACACCAGTGACAATCTCCGTCTGTAGAAAAGTTAAATAAAACACACAAAAAGTAATGAAAATCATCATATTGTATTTTGTGTGTACAGATGCCCTGTGTGGACAAAATCATGGAAACTTATGACAATCAGATCAAATTAAATGCATTTTTCATAGAGAACTTGATAATCGGTCCAATTCGACCGGAACACAGCAGGAGGGTTAAATAAAAAATCTTTGTCCAGTATGAGGTGAGTAATCGCTGTCCTAATATCCAGAAGCTCTTTTTGGTCATAAGAGATGGTGGCAGAAACATTATGTTCATAATAAGTTACAAATAACGCAGGAAAACACACACAATAACACAATTGGTTAGGAGCCTGTAAAACGGCAGCCATCTCCTCCGGCACCATTGTAATGTCATCTGATCCAAACATTGTGCCCTTGGCCTGAGAGGATGAAAGTTCAACATGCAGCAAGATGTAGTATGCACATGTTAACTAGCTGGCCTGGCGTATTGTTGTCCATGAAAGGAAGTCAGGTTAGCGAGAAAGTATTTTAACCAGGTAGCCTAGGACAACAAATACTAAAAGCGTGTACTGTCTAACAGAGTCATAGACCATTTAGGCAACATGAAAGACAAGGTTGGCATTGGTGTTTCTCTACAAGTAGGGTTATTCAACATACTTTTTCTACTTGCATGCACGGACACACACACACACACACACACACACACACACACACACACACACACACACACACACACACACACACACACACACACACACACACACACACACACACACACACACACACACACAGGAATCAGAACCATGGACAGCCACATCATATTTAGTTTACGTTAATTGGACGAAATAGTTTTGGGTATATTTTAGTTGTCTCTGTATTACACTAAGCAGAGGTGATTTGATGATGTTGAAGTTGAAATGGTCCGGGAATAGTGGAGGCAGCTCCTGTTTTCTTTGCAACTTGTGGTAACTCTCTGTGGTTATAAATCAATTGTTTAGCCTGTTATGGCTGCAAGCCCGACGCCGGTACACCTATGACAACATCCAGCTCAAGTGCAGGGCGCGAAATTTAAAATCTATTTTTTTTAAATATTTAACTTTCACACATTAACAAGTCCAATACAGCATTTGAAAGATAAACATCTTGTGAATCCAGCCAACATGTCCGATTTTTTAAATGTTTTACAGAGAAAACACCACATATATTTATGTTAGTTCACCACCAAATAAAAAAGAGGACAGACATTTTTCACAGCACAAGTAGGATGCAGGTAGCATGCACAAGCCAACCTAACTAACCTAGAACCAACCTAAATAACCTAGAAAAAACTCCCTCAGATGACAGTCCTATAACATGTTACACAATAAATCTATGTTGTGTTCAAAAAATGTGCATATTTTAGCTATAAATCAGTTTTACATTACTGCTACCATCATAGCTACAGTCAGAAATCGCACGGGAGTAGCCAGAGAAAATACAGACACCAACGTCAACTACCTAATTACACATCATAAAACATTTCAGAAAAATATATGGTGGATAGCAAATGAAAGACAAAGATCTTGTGAATACAGCCAATATTTCCGATTTTTAAAATGTTTTACAGCGAAAATACCACATATATTTATGTTAGCTCACCACCAAATACAAAAGACAGACAGACATTTTTCACAGCAACGGTAGCATGCAAGTAGCATGCACAAAGCTAACCTAACTAACCTAGAACCAACCTAAATAACCTAGAAAAAACTCCCTCAGATGACAGTCCTATAACATGTTACACAATAAATCTATGTTTTGTTCGAAAAATGTGCATATTTTAGCTATAAATCAGTTTTACATTACTGCTACCATCATAGCCACCATCATAGCTACAGTCAGAAATCGCATGGGAGTAGCCAGAGAAAATACAGACACCAACGTCAACTACCTAATTACTCATCATAAAACATTTCAGAAAAATATATGGTGGATAGCTAATGAAAGACAAAGATCTTGTGAATACAGCCAATATTTCCGATTTTTGAAGTGTTTTACAGCGAAAACACAATATATCGTTATATTAGCTTACTACAATAGCTAACACACAGCAGCATTGATTCTAGTCAAACGGTAGCGATAGCACAGTTCGACAGATATATGAAATAGTATCCCAAATTGGGTCCTTATCTTTGTTGATCTTCCATCAGAATGTTCTCCAAGGGGTCCTTTGTTCAGAACCGTCTTTATCTGGATCCAGAACGAACTATTTCCCTCTTGAATTAGCAAGCACACTGGCCGTGCGGTGCTAACCGCTCCTTCTTCAACAAATTCTTGCGACGCATCACGTCTAAAGTCCAGAATAAATTTCAATAATATAATTAAACTATATTGAAAAAACATACTTTAGGATGATATTGTGACATGTATCAAATAAAAACGAAGCCGGAGATCATATTCACCTATAACGACGGTTTTCCAGGAGGCGACTCCAGATCCAACTTCGCGCCTTCCAAAAAAAAATTATGCCGCAATTCTCACTCCAAGAGGTTGTATTCAATCCCAGAACGAGATAATCAAGTCATTTCTGCTCTCACTTCCGCATGACACCCAGGGGAAGGTGTATGACGTGTTTCTACAGTCCTAAGTGACATGCCCTTTTATAGACAAGCTCTTGAAGAGAGACATCACTTTTGGAAATCTCACTTCCGGATAGGAAATGGTCTGTAAAAAGAGTTTTGTTTCACTTAGAGAAATAATTCAAACGGTTTTAGAAACTAGAGAGTGTTTTCTATCCAATAGTAATAATAATATGCATATTGTACGAGCAAGAATTGAGTACGAGGCCGTTTGAAAATGGGCACCTCTTTCCAGTTATTCAATACGCCCCCTGCAGCCATAACAAGTTAGTAGTAGTCCGAAAATGTTGGAAACATTACTTGCTTACCATGCTGTAGGTCATGTAACTGTTTGTTACATGCAATAAAACAAAAACAGAGATGCTTGTTCTAGGTCCCAAGAAACAAAGAGATCTTCTGTTGAATCTGACAATTAATCTTGATGGTTGTACAGTCGTCTCAAATAAAACTGTGAAGGACCTCTGCGTCACTCTGGACCCTGATCTCTCTTTTGACGAACATATCAAGACTGTTTCAAGGACAGCTTTTATCCATCTACGTAACATTGCAAAATCAGAAACTTTCTGTCCAAAAATGATTCAGAAAAATTTATCCATGCTTTTGTCACTTCAAGGTTAGACTCTACTTTCCGGCTACCTGATAAAGCACTAAATAAATGTCAGTTTGTGCTAAATATGGCTGCTAGAATCCTGACTAGAACCCAAAAATTTGATCATATTACTCCAGTGCAAGCCTCCCTACACTGGCGTCCTGTTAAGGCAAGGGCTGATTTCAAGGTTATACTGCTAACCTACAAAGCATTACATGGGCTTGCTCCTACCTATCTTTCCGATTTGGTCCTGCTGTACATACCTACACGTACGCTACGGTCACAAGACACAGGCCTCCTAATTGTCCCTAGAATTTCTAAGCAAACAGCTGGAGGCAGGGCTTTCTCCTATAGAGCTAAATTTTTATGGAATGGTCTGCCTACCATGTGAGAGACGCAGACTTGGTCTCAACCTTTAAGTCTTTACTGAAGACTCTTCTCTTCAGTAGGTCAAATGATTCAGTGTAGTCTGGCCCAGGAGTGTGAAGGTGAATGGAAAGGCTCTGGAGCAACAAACCACCCTTGCTGTCTCTGCCTGGCCGGTTCCCCTCTCTCCCCTGGGATTCTCTGCCTCTAACCCTATTACAGGGGCTGAGTCACTGGCTTACTGGTGCTCTTCCATGCCGTCCCTAGGAGGGGTGTGACTTTTGAGTGGGTTGAGTCGCTGACGTGATCTTCCTGTTTGGGTTGGCGCCCCCCCTTGGGTTGTGCCGTGGCGGAGATCTTTGTGGGCTATACTCGGCCTTGTCTCAGGATGGTAAGTTGGTGGTTGAAGTTATCCCTCTAGTGGTGTGGGGGCTGTGCTTTGGCAAAGTGGGTGGGGTTATATCCTGCCTGTTTGGCCCTGTCTGGGAGTATCATCGGATGGGGCCACAGTGTCACCTGACCCCTCCTGTCTCAGACTCCAGTATTTATGCTGCAGTAGTTTGTGTCGGGGGGCTAGGGTCAGTCTGTTATATCTGGAGTACTTCTCCTGTCTTATCCGGTGTCCTGTGTGAATTTAAGTATGCTCTCTCTAATTCTCTCTTTCTTTCTCTCTCTCGGAGGACCTGAGCCCTAGGACCATGCCTCAGGACTACCTGGCATGGTGACTCCTTGCTGTCCCCAGTCCACCTGGCCGTGCTGCTGCTCCAGTTTCAACTGTTCTGTCTGCGGCTATGGAACCCTGACCTGTTCACCTGACGTGCTACCTGTACCAGACCTGCTGTTTTCAACTCTCTAGATACAGCAGGAGCGGTAGAGATACTCTCAATGATCGGCTATGAAAAGCCAACTGACATTTACTCCTGAGGGTCTGACTTGTTGCACCCTCGACAACTACTGTGATTATTATTATTTGACCATGCTGGTCATTTATGAACATTTGAACATCTTGGCCATGTTCTGTTATAATCTCCACCCGGCACAGCCAGAAGAGGACTTGCCACCCCTCATAGCCTGGTTCCTCTCTAGGTTTCTTCCTAGGTTTTGGCCTTTCTAGGGAGTTTTTCCTAGCCACCGTGCTTCTACACCTGTATTGCTTGCTGTTTGGGGTTTTAGGCTGGGTTTCTGTACAGCACTTTTAGATATCAGCTGATGTACGAAGGGCTATATAAATACATTTGATTTGATTTGATTTGATATGTTTTGTGGACTTCACCAGACAGATGTTGATCTCTGGTTTTGTAATGAAACAAATGTTTTTTTAAATGTATTTTGCCACTGTGTCTTCTTATTGTCTCGGCCTTTAGGCCTATATATCACGGTGTCAAGGCATATAAACTAACAGGTTGCAGAGCCAACAACACAATTATCACATCACATAGGTTGTAATATGGCTTTTATTTCTGAATTGGCATCCCTAATGATTTTACCCACAGCACTGCTACTGCTACTGAATCTTCCAGGCTGTATCACAACCGGCCGTCATTGTAAATAAGAATTTATTCTTTCCTGGCTTGCCTAATTAAATAAATGTAAACTTTTTTTTATCTCTCAGACCTTTTTTCCTTTGTTGTATTTTTTCTCTATCTTTGTCACACCTGCAATTGATCTCACATTTACTGGCCAGCTCTCTCTCTCTCTTTCTCTCTCTCTCTTTCTCTCTCCCTCCCCCTTTCTCTCTCTTTATCTCCCTCTCACTCACTCTCTCTCTCCCTCTCTCTCTCTCTCTTTTTCTCTCCCTCCCCCTCTCTCTCTCTTTCCCTCTCTAATCAGAGATGGCTCTTGAGCCAGGGTTTCTCTCTCTTAGAGACTCTACTAGAAACCATGCAACGGTCTGTTCATCTCTCTTTCTTTCTTTCTTTCTTTCTTTCTCTCTCTCTCTCTCTCTCTCTCTCTCTAGTCAGGGTTAGATCTTGAGCCAGGTTGTCTGTCCTTGCCAGTCCTTGCCTCCTGGCCAATATTTCAAAAGCTGTCCAGATCCTGTTAAGCTGAAGTATGTGTGTGTGTGTGTGTATGTGTGTGTGTGTGTGTGTGTGTGTGTGTGTGTGTGTGTGTGTGTGTGTGTGTGTGTGTGTGTGTGTGTGTGTGTGTGTGTGTGTGTGTGTGTGTGTGTGTGTGTGTGTGTGTGTGTGTGTGTGTGTGTGTCAGATTTCAAAAAAACTTTACGGAAAAAGAAATGCACGCTATAATCTGAGACGGCGCTCAAAAGTAACATACCACATACTGAGCAATTGAATCATCAGATAAAGCGATAAAAAGGGGGGAAAGGGGATGAGTTTGGGCTTGGACAGCTGTGACAAAATGGGCCTAGACTGTTTCATGTCTGACTGTCTGTCTAAGCCTCTCATCTCGTTTGACATTTCTGCTGTGGTGAGCTAGATGGATCAGAGATAGAAAAGGAAACATATCTACTCAAGAGACATTTGTGATCTTCTTTGAATACCATATTATCCCTTCCACACACACACACACACACACACACACACACACACACACACACACACACACACACACACACACACACACACACACACACACACACACACACACACACACACACACACACACACACACACACACACACACACACACACACACACACACACACACACACACACACACAAAGACACACACACAAAGACACACACACAAAGACACACACACACACACACACACACACACACACACACACACACACACACACACACACACACACACACACACACACACACACACACACACACACACACACACACACACACACACACACACAGAGACACACACACACAGACACACAAAGACACACACATACACACACACAAAGACACACACACACACATAAACACACACACACACAATATTGTACAGCTAACATTGTGGGGACACAATTCAGTCAATTTCAAAACCATATTTTCCCTTACCACTCTAACCCTAAACCTAACCTAACCTTAACCCTAAACCTGACCCTAGCTCCTAACCCTAAAACTAAACCCTAGCTCCTAACCCTAACCCTTAATGCAATTCTAACACTCATTATAACTTTAACCCTAAATCGCCTAGACATAGCATTTGACCTCGTGGGGACTAACAAAATGTCACCAGTTGGTAAAATTTATGTTTGTGTGCTACTCTTGTGGAGACTTCTGGTCCCCACAGAATAGTTAAACACGTCCACACACACACACGCACGCACGCACACACACACACACACACACACACACACACACACACACACACACACACACACACACACACACACACACACACACACACACACACACACACACACACACACACACACACACACACACACACACACACACACACACACACACACCCACACACACACACACAAATGCACACACACGCGCACACAATGTAACCTTTGTGTCGAAGGCGTTTAGCCAAAATGACTAATGATTATGTGGATGAAGAATACATGCATACCGAAAAAGGAGATTTAGACAGTAAAGTCCTGCTATAATACATCTCATGACAATCCTCCATTGTTCATAAAAGCCAGAGTCACATTTGTAAAATGAGGTTAGTTATCAGAGTACGAATCACAAAACAATAGCCACATAAATTATTTTCATCCTGCAATATAATTGGAACATTTGTGTCCTCTTAGGTCCTATGGCTGTCCATGTTGGTCTCTATAAATATAGCCTGGGTATATCTGGCTGATATCTAACTGGTCTCTATAAATATAGCCTGGGTATATCTGACTGATATCTAACTGGTCTCTATAAATATAGCCTGGGTATATCTGACTGATATCTAACTGGTCTCTATAAATATAGCCTGGGTATATCTGGCTGATATCTAACTGGTCTCTATAAATATAGCCTGGGTATATCTGGCTGATATCTAACTGGTCTCTATAAATATAGCCTGGGTATATCTGGCTGATATCTAACTGGTCTCTATAAATATAGCCTGGGTATATCTGACTGATATCTAACGGGTCTTGATCTGCCTGCATGTGTGTCAGGCTCAATGGCTGACTGACGTTCAGTTAGAACAGTTCAGTTTTACCACCAAAGCCAATCCTCTTCTCTAAAGGGCCTGGTTTAAGAGCTCAGCCTGGAAATGGAAATTAGGACGCGTTTGGGGATTTACTAATAGGTCCACAAACATGAGATTAGGGTGGATGTGATCTAAAATGAGCTCATGGCTTGAGTCTTCTCTCCAATGAAGAGGAACAAAGTTGTAATGTCAAGTGCACAAGTACAGTGAAATGCCATTCTTGCACGCCCTAAACCCAACAATGCAGTAATCAATCAATAAACACACGAGACATGAAAATAAGAAATAAGAACGCAAGAAAAGAAGAATCTATATAGAAGGTCAGTTCCTATACCATATTTCTAATGTGGAGTGACAGAGATAGATATGTATAGGGGGAAGGTGACCAGGCAAAAGGATGTATGATACACAGAGTAGCAGCAGAGTAAATTATGATTGTATGTGAGGAGTGACTAGAATCAGTATAAATGTGTGTGCATGTTATGTGTTTTGTGTTGGAGAGTCAGCGTGCCTGACTGTGTAGAGTCCTGAAAGTGTGCATTGAGAAGGTGCTAAATAAAAATGGATACAAGGGTCAACTCAGATAGTCCATGTAGCCATTTTGTTAGCTATTTATCAGTCTTATGGCTTGGGGATAGGAGCTGTTCAGGAGCCTGGTGGTGTCAGACTTGATGCACCGGTACCGCTTGCCATGCGGAAGCAGAGAGAGCAGTCTATGGCTTGGGTGGCTGGAGTCTTTGAGGATTTTAATTGCCTTCCTTTCACACCGCCTGATATAGAGATATTGGATGGCAGGGAGCTCGGCCCCAGTGATGTACTGGGCTGTCCGCACCACCCTCTGTAGTGGCATGTGATCGAGGGCTGTGCTGTTGCCGTACCAAGCGGTGATGCAGCCAGTCAAGATGCTCTCAATGGTGTAGCTGTATAACTTTTTGAGAATTTGAGGGCCCATGCCAAACCTTACCAACCTCCTGAAGGGGAAGAGTCGCTGTCACGCCACACATGTTTGGACCATTTTAA
>NC_092114.1:7805368-7807868 GCF_045679555.1 Salvelinus alpinus
GACTGATATCTAACTGGTCTCTATAAATATAGCCTGGGTATATCTGACTGATATCTAACTGGTCTCTATAAATATAGCCTGGGTATATCTGACTGATATCTAACTGGTCTCTATAAATATAGCCTGGGTATATCTGGCTGATATCTAACTGGTCTCTATAAATATAGCCTGGGTATATCTGGCTGATATCTAACTGGTCTCTATAAATATAGCCTGGGTATATCTGACTGATATCTAACTGGTCTCTATAAATATAGCCTGGGTATATCTGACTGATATCTAACTGGTCTCTATAAATATAGCCTGGGTATATCTGGCTGATATCTAACTGGTCTCTATAAATATAGCCTGGGTATATCTGACTGATATCTAACTGGTCTCTATAAATATAGCCTGGGTATATCTGACTGATATATAACTGGTCTCTATAAATATAGCCTGGGTATATCTGACTGATATCTAACTGGTCTCTATAAATATAGCCTGGGTATATCTGACTGATATCTAACTGGTCTCTATAAATATAGCCTGGGTATATCTGGCTGATATCTAACTGGTCTCTATAAATATAGCCTGGGTATATCTGGCTGATATCTAACTGGTCTCTATAAATATAGCCTGGGTATATCTGACTGATATCTAACGGGTCTTGATCTGCCTGCATGTGTGTCAGGCTCAATGGCTGACTGACGTTCAGTTAGAACAGTTCAGTTTTACCACCAAAGCCAATCCTCTTCTCTAAAGGGCCTGGTTTAAGAGCTCAGCCTGGAAATGGAAATTAGGACGCGTTTGGGGATTTACTAATAGGTCCACAAACATGAGATTAGGGTGGATGTGATCTAAAATGAGCTCATGGCTTGAGTCTTCTCTCCAATGAAGAGGAACAAAGTTGTAATGTCAAGTGCACAAGTACAGTGAAATGCCATTCTTGCACGCCCTAAACCCAACAATGCAGTAATCAATCAATAAACACACGAGACATGAAAATAAGAAATAAGAACGCAAGAAAAGAAGAATCTATATAGAAGGTCAGTTCCTATACCATATTTCTAATGTGGAGTGACAGAGATAGATATGTATAGGGGGAAGGTGACCAGGCAAAAGGATGTATGATACACAGAGTAGCAGCAGAGTAAATTATGATTGTATGTGAGGAGTGACTAGAATCAGTATAAATGTGTGTGCATGTTATGTGTTTTGTGTTGGAGAGTCAGCGTGCCTGACTGTGTAGAGTCCTGAAAGTGTGCATTGAGAAGGTGCTAAATAAAAATGGATACAAGGGTCAACTCAGATAGTCCATGTAGCCATTTTGTTAGCTATTTATCAGTCTTATGGCTTGGGGATAGGAGCTGTTCAGGAGCCTGGTGGTGTCAGACTTGATGCACCGGTACCGCTTGCCATGCGGAAGCAGAGAGAGCAGTCTATGGCTTGGGTGGCTGGAGTCTTTGAGGATTTTACATGCCTTCTTTTCACACCGCCTGATATAGAGATACTGGATGGCAGGGAGCTCGGCCCCAGTGATGTACTGGGCTGTCCGCACCACCCTCTGTAGTGGCATGTGATCGAGGGCTGTGCTGTTGCCGTACCAAGCGGTGATGCAGCCAGTCAAGATGCTCTCAATGGTGTAGCTGTATAACTTTTTGAGAATTTGAGGGCCCATGCCAAACCTTACCAACCTCCTGAGGGGGAAGAGTCGCTGTCACGCCACACATGTTTGGACCATTTTAAGTTCTTAGCGATTTGGACCCCAAGGAACTTGTGGCGTGTATGTGTCTTTTTGCATGCTCATGTGTGAGTGCGCATCTGTGTGTGTGTGTGTGTGTGTGTGTGTGTGTGTGTGTGTGTGTGTGTGTGTGTGTGTGTGTGTGTGTGTGTGTGTGTGTGTGTGTGTGTGTGTGTGTGTGTGTGTGTGTGTGTGTGTGTGTGTGTGTGTGTGTGTGTGTGTGTGTGTGTGTGTGTAAAGAGGAACTTCACCTTCACTGTCCTCAGCTAAAGAGCTCTAAATTATTGTCTTGTTAGGAATAGATACCTCATTAAATGTTTTTTTTCTCCACAGTTTAGTATTTTTTCTCCCTTTCTCTCTCTCTTTATCTCACCCACTATTCCACTCTCTCCATCCATCCCTCTCTCTCCTGCTAAGTGCTTAGTTTCCTGTCTTTAAAAGCCTGTTCATGTTTTCCTGAACTCTTCACCTCTGATTGACGGACAGAGGGTCTCCTGTTGTCACGCTCGTTAAGTCAATTAAGGCCAGTAATGACCCGCTGCTGATCAGGTGTGCTGCCGTCTGTACCGGCCGAGGGGGTCGGCCAGGCGCCATGTCACTGAACACTCACACGAAAAAATGACACACAGACACACATACAGTACATACACACACACACACACACACACACACACACACACACACACACACACACACACACACACACACACACACACACACACACACACACACACACACACACACACACACACACATACATACACACACACACACACA